>NW_026622930.1:33055069-33358099 GCF_023065955.2 Ursus arctos | reverse complement strand
GGGCACACCCACACACGTTTACCTGAAAGCATACAAGTTAACATATTTTTTCCTTTACATGACATTTACCTATAGTCTTTCCTAAATTAAAGACCTAGAAACTAAATTCCCATGACCTTAAACAAAGCAATCATATCCCTGAAGCTTTCAGAAGGTCAATCAACATTCTTCTGAGAAACATTAATAGTTTTAACTGAAAAAGTAATTAAAGTATCTGGTTAAAACTTCAGACTTTCAGAAGGATGGATATACAATTAAAAGTCAGTATTCCTCTCATCTTAAATCACCAGTCCCCTTCCCTAGAATCACTATTGAATTATTTATGTAGTCTCTCGTATACTTTTCATATACAAACATAGGGGTATGAATATCTTTTTTTAAAAGGAAACATAAACAAGAGCTGATTTTAAATCCTGTTCTGCATTTTGCCTCTTTCTTTTTAAGCTGATTCTTATTTTGGGCAGCTTTCCATATCAGCACATGGAGATCTTTATAATAGCTGCATTTAAAAAAACAGCTATATAATATAGCATTTCATTGCACAGATTGCTATAATTTATTTAGCAAGTCTTCTATACTGCACATGTTGATTGCTTCCTCTCTTTTACTATTACAATGAGCTATGTTATTTATGCATCTGAAAAAAAGGAGATAGTAATATACTTTTGTGCAGAGTTAATGCAAAAATTAAATGAGAGATTTATGTGAAACCATCTAGAATGCCTGGCGCATGTTAGGTATTTTTGGTACATGTTAGCTAAATAAATGAACTGAGTGAGGACCCGAAAGAACCAACAATGCTTCCAATTCTGTTTCCTATCTGATGTTTCCAGCCACCAGAACGAGAGCTTCATGAAAGCCGGTATCAACCTTGTCTGTCTTCATTCACTGTTGAATTGCTAGAGTCTAGAACAGTGCCTGCATACAGTATACATTTATTTTTTTTTAAAGATTTTATTTATTTATTTGACAGAGAGAGAGGCAACACAAGCAGGGGGAATAGGAGAGGGAGAAGCAGGCTTCCCTCCGAGCAGGGAGCCTGATGCAGGGCTCTATCCCAGAATGCTGGGATCACGACCTGAGCCGAAGGCAGACACCTAACGACTAAGTCACCCAGGCCCCCCTTCAGTATATGTTTAAATAAATAACTGGTTAATGACTAAATATCATCAGCCATCATGCTTTGTTTCCTCTAACCCACAGTTTTAATGTAAAAGGGCGTATTTAAGATGAAAGACAGTGTAGGCTTCTTGCAAGTGAGATTATTTGTAATTTGATTCTGAGAAAGGTCAGAGAGCAAGGCCTCTCTCCCAGCTGGGTGTGGGACCATGGCAACTCAACCTATCCTGCCTGCCCAAGCTAATCTCACTTGAAAGGAGTCTGCACGGTCAGCAAGTTTTATAAGCCTGTTGGGATATCATTAAACGCAGAAATTCTGAAAGTGATTTTAATTACATTCAGGAAATAGGAATAGGTGCAGCAGGTACACAGCTCTGCCCCCAAGTATGAGGCCCGGGGTGGCTGCCCTAGCTGCCCTGGGGATGAGCCCGCGAAAGCCATTGTTTGTGAATTAATCACTATTTTCAATTATAAGATCACAATAAGCAAGGATTTCTTTATGATAACATTACACTCACTAGCATTGCTTCCTTAATTTGGAGTGAAAGAACTCGAGTTAGAGACGGGGCTCTTCACCCTGGGTGCACCAGCGGAACAGGCTGTATACAGGAATGTCATCTTTCCTCTGTGTTGCAGGAAGAAGAAAAGTTGCCAAACACTGGCCTAAGCTAGGGTTTTCAGGTCAGATTTCTAGAGCCGTGGGGTTGCATATCTGGGACAAGCAAGGTCTTAAACTTGAAGGTGATGGTATAACTGAAACAAATTGTGTTGGGCCTCACTTGGCTCATTCTCAACTTGTTCTCAGATTGGGAGACACACAGCTGGGAAATCACAACTTATTAGCACCATAGCCTCTTCACTCTTTCCTTCTTGAGCAGAGAAATATGCACCCCGAAGTAGAGAGTGCATTCTGAATGCGGAGTAAGAATCTTTTAAGTCCTTTTCCTGTTGCTGCCTCTCCCAGCCTCACACAGGATGCAGCTGCTCCTGCAGAAATTCACTCTCAGCTACCAACTTCTCCAAATCTCCAACACCCAGCCTGTGGCCTCTATCCCCCTCCCCCGCCTCCCTGCCGCATTAGCAGTCGTTGTGCTTACTCAGAAGATACATGCTTTGGGTGCGGTTTTCCCTTCTCGCCTTCAGCGCTGATTAAGACAGATACCCTTTGTTGTCAGAATTACCTCCAAGCGACTGGAAGCATTTTTGTTTGTTGGGTTTTCTATTTTTATATTATTTTTTTCTACATACAGGTGTTTCATACTTTTCTTTCTCGCCAAACTTTCTATTAAAATAGCAGGTATTGATTTTTGTAATAAGAAAAAAGTCTTGAATTTTAAAAGTTTCTACATGCTTATTAGAGAAATTTTAGAAAATCCAGAAAAATAGAGGAAAATATAATCACTAAGAACACCTTGATTTTAGTGCATCTTCTTCAGTCTTCTCCAAACACACATTGACACACACACAAACTATACTATTCTTTTTTTTTTTAAGATTTTATTTATTTATCCGACAGAGATAGAGACAGCCAGTGAGAGAGGGAACACAAGCAGGGGGAGTGGGAGAGGAAGAAGCAGGCTCATAGCGGAAGAGCCTGATGTGGGGCTCGATCCCATAACCCCGGGATCACGCCCTGAGCCGAAGGCAGACGCTTAACCGCTGTGCCACCCAGGCGCCCCCAAACTATACTATTCTTTATTATTTTATTTGATATTGTAATTTGAGTATTTTCTCTTTTTATTAAATATCTTTCAAAACATGATTTTAATGGCTCCTTTGCATTTTATTGTATGGATATATCATGATTTATTCATCCATTCCCCTGTTGTTGGAAATTTAGATTGTTTCCAATTTTTCAATACTTTATAATGAAGTCATTAATGTTATATCTATGATATTTCCTTAAAATGGATCACTAAAAATTAGAATTCTTGAGCCAAATCCTATAAACATTTCCTGAAATTTTATGAAAAATTCCAACTGTACCCCAAAATAGAGACACCCATATAATGAACTCCCCATATGTATCACCACATAGTCAATATTTATCAAAATTATGCAATATCTTTATTTTTGCAGTTATCGATATGCAGTATATTGCCTAATTGCTTCCCAAAAATATACCAGTTTTCATGCACACCCGCACTGTGAAGCTCCCACAAGTACTCTAACCAATAGTGAATATTTTCAACATCTAATCTCTGCTGGCTAATTTGGTCAGCTATTTCAAATATGAGTTGTTAGAATCTGGCATTCCATTGCCCCATTGTCCATTCCAGATCTTCTCTGAATTCATTTTATCCCCCGACGTAGTTTCTATCTTTCAAGATTGTCTGCCTATCTTCAATCCAGCAGAGGAGCTCAGACTTCAGCTGACAGTCCTCTTTGGTCTCTGAAGAATGGATGTGGCAGCAGCTCCCTCTCTGTGAGAGTACACTTGGTGTACCCGGGCAGCCCAAGCCCAGATGATCATCCCATTACTTGTCGGGACTTACTGTGAGTAATGATTGAGGGATGTTGGCAGCTTTTAATCACATGCTAACAGCTTCCATATGTCACCCTTCTTCAAGGTCTGCATCTTTGCTGAATAGACTAAAATTTAGAATAATGACGTTAAACATGGTTTTTTATATGCATTATCAAAACTAGGTTGTCTATTTATAGAGAAATTGAATATCTCACTAGCTTAATATCTTTATTTGATGTTAGATGTTTATAAGCAAAGAATTATTTATTATTATTGTATAAGTAATATAATGGCTCTACGGTGTACTGGAAAGATTACTAAGATGGGAATAAAGAGTCAAAGCGTAGGCTTGACTCTGTTATTAACTAGTTATGTAATGCTAGGTTAGTTTTAAAATCACTTGAGATTTAATTTTGCTCTTCTTAAATTTGCTAAAATCCCTTCCAGTTCTAAAATTCCACAACTTAGAAATATCTTGATATAACCTATTACCCATTTGCTATTAAAAATGCACTTACGGGATGCCTGGGTGGCTCAGTTGGTTAAGCGTCTGCCTTCGTGGGCTCAGGTCAGGATCCCAGGGTTCTAGGATCAAGACCCACATCTGGCTCCCTGCTCAGTGGGAGTCTGCTTCTCCCTCTTCCTCTGCCTGCTGCTCCCCCTGCTTGTGCTCTCTCTCTCTCTGTCAAATAAATAAATAAAATCTCAGAAAAAAAAAGCACTTTAAAAGATGATAAATAGGGAGCTTGGCTGGCTCAGTAGGTTGAGTGTCTGCTTTTGGCTCCGGTTGTGATCCCAGGGTTCTGGGATCAAGCCCCACATGGGGGGGGGGGGGGGTCCCTGCTCTGCGGGGGGTCCCTGCTCTGCCGGGAGCCTGCTTCTCCCTCTGCCTGTCACTCCCCCTGCTTGTACTCTGTCTCTCTCTGTCAAATAAAGAAATAAAATCTTTTTTAAAAAATTAAAAATATAAAAAATGAAGGATGATAAATAGCATGGTAGTTGTTATTATATTATCTGTAGGAGTAAGGTAATTCACCCAGTGTTGTGCTGCTGACAAATGTTTAACAACAGGCTCTCTAGGGAAAAAAGCCCTGATAAATATCATTGGTCTAGTTCCATAGTAGAAGTACTCCCACCATGGGTAATTTAAAGCTACCAATTCCAAGTCACTGAGAGTAGAATTGGGGAGAGATACAGTCGTCTCACAAGCCAGTGTGAGCTAATCTGGCACACCCATGGCCCTGAATTTATACGCTCTACCAGGTAGAATCCTTTACGCTGCAAGTAACAGAAAATCTAGCTGTCCGTGGTTTGAACAACAAAGGCATTTAACGTTTTCTTGTGACAGGAAGTCTGGAGGTAAGTGGTTCAAAAGTCATTTCAGCAGTTCTACCACATTTGGGGGCTGGGTTCCTTTCTTTGTAATTCTCTTGGCCTTCCTCCTCATTGTAAAGTGGCGGTAGTACTTTCAAGTTTTCTGTCCTAAAAAGACAGTGTACAAAGTAGGAAAGAAAAGGTAGAACGTAAATATACTTTTTTTTTTTTTTTTTTTTTGGTCTCCTTTACTTAGAAAGGAAACATTCTGCCCGGAAACCCCAGCAGTCTTCCCGGTACGTTTCTCTAGCCGGGACTGAGTCACGTGTCCACACTTAGCCCTATCACTGGCAAAGAGGATCGGAATCCTCATGATTGGTTCAGACCAACGATTGGTTCAGACCAGCCATTGGTTGCGATCCCAACCCTGGGGCTGGACAGAAGGCAGAAAGAGGAAGGAGCGCTGATAAAGGCAAATGACGACAGGGTCCGCTACTTATGAAAAGGTTTCAAGCTGAAAAATGCTGATGCTTTCAACTATCGATTTCACTTCGATTTGATAAGTATTGAATCTGTTCAATGGGCGAGAGAAAAAAACGTATCTGTCCCTCTTTCACCATGATCACATGCCCGCGAGTGGCTTTATAGAGGACTTCTCAGAAGTACTCTACACATTTAAGTCCATTAATACGCTTAACCTTTTTAAACTTGTGTTCCTAAGACAGTATTATTTTTAAATGTCAATCCATATCATAACTTAACTTCCAAGGAAATTTTACTTAATTCATGTGAACCTCTTAAATCAAGCTTTGTGACCATTTGGACACAGTAGTAAACAGTCCTTAATGAATTAAAAAGTTTAGAGTCAGCATCTAATTCAGGACTTTCATTGTCATGATATGTTACTATGTACTGTGCTTCATTTTATTTATTAATAATACTGCTTGGTTTATGGATTAAGCTTATAATACATGTATCGAAGTAATTGGAAAGGGAGTCTAATGTGGTGTATTAAACAAGTCTCTGAAAGAAATTTTTGGCATGTGGAAAAGAGCAATTTATAAAGTCAGAATCTTTCCAGTTTTGTCACCCAGGAGTACATAGCCTTTAAAAAATACAATTCTTGCACAAACTTTGCTTCTTTAATATTATCCTAATTAGCATTTATACTCCTCTCATTATTTACTTGCAAATGCGAATTTTAAAAAAAGCAGAAAAATGCTGCTATGCAGAAGTAAGGCTTAATAATATGACAAATGTCATTTTTTTAGTATTTGATCATAGAAGCAGTATTGGTGACAAGGGTACATAATTTGCTATTTATTTTTATTTTGTAGTGCCTAAAATTATACATAATTATTACTAACTTTTAAATAATACAATAGAGGAATACCTTAGGTTGTTCAGGTTTTTCAGCTGAGGTAGCAAATGTGCCTGTATGAATAGCTAAACCAGGATTAAAGAATTCTCTGCTCATTTTAGACTACTAAGCCTCCTTTCTGATTCTGGCTATGCAATAGGACTAGTCTGTCTAATTTGAGATGCATTCTATGCTTCCTAACCCTTTACGAATTTTACATTTTATCTATGTGATGCTTTTTTATATCCCCCATAATGCTAATCAATAGATGTCAAAAAGTATCTGCTGTTTGAGGGTTTTGGTTTTTGTATTATTTTGAAAAGTGTTACCTCTGTCATTCACTCTTATATACTGAATCTAAATCTATCAAATTAGGAAATTAGGTCAAATTGACATTTCATATCATTTTAAGCAAAGCACTGCTTGAATTATCTGTAGTCAAATGCCTCTTTAAAAACGATGGATTTATCTTGAATTCAGGTTCCAAAATGGTAGTCTGCAAGTCCAACGAAGTTCACGAATGTGTCACTTGGTCTGTACAGCATTTAAAATTCAAGAGGTGACATAAAAACCCAGATTTCCACTTTCTCTTGAAAGTCATTAAGAATTGGCAAGAACAGGGGGTTTTTGGGTGGCTCAGTCGCTTAAGCGTCTGCCTTGGGCTCAGGTCATGATTCTGGGGTCCTGGGATCGAGCCCTACATCAGGCTCCCTGCTCAGTGGGGAGTCTGTTTTTGCCTCTCCCTCAGCTCATGCTCTCTCTGTTTCTCTCTCTCAAATAAATAAATAAAATATTAAAAAAAAAAAAAAAGAATTGGCAGGAATGGGTTTGAATTTTTAGCTGGACCTGGGTGGTGGCCCCCATTCCCACATCACTATAGGCTAGGTCTCTGCTGTCCTTTATCCCTACATGGGCCCTACCATGCAATGAGCTCCGTATTTATTCTTAGCACCCACACCCTGCCAGCTTCTTTCATTTAAGGCATCTACTCTGCATGTAGTTGTGCAGGTGTGCCCTGATAAGGACTCTCTCACCAAAGAGGCAAGTGGGGGCTGCTTTCACCCCCTTCCCTTTCCACCTCAGGGGTCTTATTGCCAAGATGGACATTTTTTCTCATTTACAGAAGGAAACCCACAGCTACTCTTGCAAGATTCTGCTCTATACTTGGAAGGTCCAAAGAGCAAGGATGTTATCTTGTCTCCTTTGACCCTATAACCCTGGGGCTGGGCAGGCCTAGGACATAAAATAGGATTTTTAAAATATAAGACAAATAGATGATTCTAGAGTACAAATTTCTAGTTTCTGCCGTCTACTAAACCTTATTTGTAAGGACAGTCAAAAAAATTAAAGCGTATTTGGAAGAATATTGACACCTTTATAATCACCAGCCCATAGGGTCTGGACCTCTTTGAGGTGAATTCCGTGGACCTTGTATCTCCTTATTGACTGGTTAGACTGTCCCGTTTTAGGAGATTCTACTTTTCCTATTTGCAGTATACCACAGTTCCCTCATGGAACCGAAGCCTGGGCACCCTACTAGCCCCGCAAGTCCATCGTCTGTCCTACCTTCCATTTACCCAGCTGTGCACCTGAAATCCCAATATGCCTTACAACTGAGTACACCCAAAATGTAACAGTAAATTCCATCAATCTATTCTCTACATCCACAAGCAAATGTCCTTTACAGTTATATGCACACATGCATACACACATGCACACAGACAAATACATACAAAGATGAATAAAACTAGAAAACGTTTTTGATTCCAATCTATTTTATCCATATATTTAAAACATATATACAAACAGAATAATTTTTGCTCATTTGCTTACTTATTTATACTTCTCTAGATAGGATCAGAGGTGATTTATTAAAATTATTAAAAAAATTAAAAAATCAGGACCAAGAAAAATATTAATTAGGTTAAAAGGTCATAAACAAAGATTAGGGCCCAAATGTCCAAAGTCACAAAATTATCTCTGAGATTCCTAGCAAACCGGAAGAAAAGAAAAACAAAACTAGTTTACTGATATAGCTCTGAGAAAAATACATGCCAGTATTTTCCCGAAGAAGCAACACTTTCTTTAGTACCAAATTCTGAAAGGAATGTATGATTTGTGGTAACCTGTGGGCAGGGGTGGTGGCCACGGAGATGTGATCAAATGATGTCTTGGATAATTCTCTGTACAAATGCAGGAAGCCTTCATAAAATTTTCTCAGGGCATCCCAAGTGAAAGGTGAAGGTGTGACATGAACTATGACTCAGAGGAGGCAGTTCTACAGATGGCCCAGAAAAAAAACAGCTCTAGTAGCGGCTTTCTGCTGATGCACTGTGATCAGAGAAGAAGTCTTGAAGTGGTATTTCTCAAAGCCCAGTCCACAGGCCACACATCAGAATAACCAGGGAATGCCTATTAAAACCACATGTTCTGCACATCTGCCGAGTAGCAATCTCTGGGGATGAGCCTGGAAATCTGCATATTTTACAAGTTTCCCAGGGCATTCTTAAATACGTCAGAGCCTAGAACCACTGCCCTAGAGCACTGGTCTTTAGACTTTTCTTTTCTTTTTTTTTGCTTCCATGTTCTAAAGGAATTTTCACATGTTTTGTACCATTTCGTGTGTTTTCAGGTTGACATCTAAAATTTGTTATTGTAAGTTTAGGCAGTTATAAGAAAACGTAATTTCTGGCATATTGTAATATTGACATTTTCAAATAAATATTTTATATCACTTTAAAATATATGCAATTAATCTTAAAAACCCATATCCAATAACATCTAAAACCATGAATAAGCCCTTCTTTAGCAGTCAAAATTTTTATATTTTTTTCCTTGAACTCATGTTTCCATCCCACTTCTCCCACAGAATTTTATTCAAGTGCAAAGTAAAGTATTTTATGCTTGGAAGACTTTTTTTTTTTTTTAAGATTATTTATTTGAGAGAGAGAGTGATAGCGATAGAGAGCACAGGCAGGGGGGAGGGAAAGAGAGAGAAACAGGCTCCCCACTGAGCAGGGAGCCCTCCCTGGGGCTCCATCCCAGGACCCTAGGATCATGACCTAAGCCAGAGGCAGGGGGCTCAACCGACTGAGCCACCAAAGACCTTTTCTGAATCACCTTATTATACTTCTCTGCAAAATGTGTATATAACTTGGAAATTTTATGTTTTATTTCCTGTAACCTTAAGATTTTTTCAGAATTGCATTAGCATTATAAGCAATACAAAACTAAGAAAAATTTTTTTCATAAATAATTTTGAGTATAATAAGTTATTTTGGAAGTGCTTATATTAATTGATGGGTAGACTGTCCTCTCCCCCCCCATTTAGTTCACATATTTATAGGTGAATATTACTTACCACTAGAATAATACAGGCTTCAGCATCAATTTTATTTATATTATTTGCTTTACATACGATACTCACTGAGAAAATTTGTTTACACAAAAAAGTAGTTAGGAATGGAAGGTGTTCTGTTATAGCAGTGTCACTGAAATCTTTGAACTTTTCTGAATTATAAGCCAAACCCATATAGTAATTTATCATCAAATCTCATTTGTAATAAATTTAAGCTGACAATTTGATTAGGTCATCCTTCAATTTTGTTGAAAGCAAAGAATTGGAAACCACCTGACCTGCAAAATAATTTGTAATCCAGTCATTAAAATCATGCTCTCTTTTGAACCCCAACACCAACATTTTGAATTGTGGTTAATTTAATGCGCTAGAGGTTTTTAAAACACATCCCCAGAGCAAATCACTGAAGTAAGATTGTTTCTCTTACTTCAAGTCACCCAAGTAAGATTTCAGATGGTTGAAAGGCATCCCATTTTAACAAGAGGGCAAAATGTGATTAAGAAAAAGGAGGTGGGGAGAGTGGCCGAGGGGCATTTGCAAGCAGATCCGTTTTAGTAAAGAGTACTTGTGGAAATTGAGGATCCAGCAAAAGACTCCATGAAAACCAGCCACGTTTCCTCATTTCTTGAAATGCTTTTGTGAAAGTTCACATACCTCAGTTTGAAGACCATTGTACTAAGTATCTGGACACACTGAGAGAATGCATCACTTTCAAGAAGATCTCAAAAATAACGCAGGGAATTCAAGAGTCCTGAAATGTATCTCAATCTTCCTAACTACCGGGATTTGCTCCAAATGTAGGTGCAGCCTAGCTTGGGACAGCTGTGGAGAGGTAACACAGACAACAAAGTGGTTCTAACAGCAGCACAGGGAGATGTGCGTGATCTTTAAAAGCCTACGAGTTTTGCTTATGATTTTGCCAGCACACCTCTCCTTATTTTAGTTAATGGAATTCTTACAATGTCTTCAAGGATTGAGCTGGCTCTGGGTCAGAAAGAACCAGAAGGTCCTCCTGTTTCCTCCCTGAGGAATTCTGTAATTTTGTTCACAACCAAAACTGAGGGAGGGGAGAATAGGAAAGCTTTCTCACTCTTTTTCCCCTTAATGTGAAAATAATTGCCTCTACTCTTGGAGACCTGGCTTAATTAGACTAATCTGATTTTTTACTGGTAAAACAACACTAAAATGTTACTGCTCTGAGTTTTCTAATTATAGAGCAATCACGCTTTTTTTTTCAACAGATACTAAAATCAAATGCTATAATGTTGGATGAGGTCATCGTGAATAGCTTGTTATAAGGGCTATTTTGAGGTACCATATGAATTTCAGTGGATATTGTGCAGTGACAAAGAAACAATGTTTACTGCAGAAAAAAACTTATGATTTGCTACTATAATTTATCTAAACATTGGTGAGTTTCCACAAGTTATTTCATAAGAAGTATGTTCACTGACCATAACCTCCTGTTCTTCTACCTTAGCCTCCTTAAATTCAACCCCTTCCTAGTTTCCCCTCTTAGCCGCCGGCTCTTCATTTTCCTCCCTGCATAGCCAGAATGGCATGATCCACCCTCTCCTTGATGGATCCTCTTACCAGCATGCTCAGCCCCCTTAACTCCTTGAACTTCTGCTTATCCATTCTGCCAAGTCGCAGCTCAGAGTCAAACAACCATCTGTTCTCCCTACTATTGCTTCTAGCTTGCCAAGTACTGCTGGAGAAATTGTATAACTGCTGATTCATGCCTTGACAAATCTGCAACTCCCAAACTCACCTTGACCTTTAGCACTACTTGGCGATCCTCTTACTCTTGCCTTTTTCACTGCTCAGGTGCTATTCCAAACCTCAAGGGTTGGAATAGCACCTGAGCTATTGCTCTTCCCAGGTTTCCCACCATGCTTCCTCAATCAACAGATGACCTAAGTTTCTACTGCAGGAAAAATCAGTGTTCAACTTCCCTCCTTTCCAGTTCTTCTTCTTTTTTTAATAAAGATTTTATTTATTTATTTGACAGAGAGAGAGAGAGAGAGAGAGCATGTGCACAAACAGGCAGAGTGGCAGGCCCAATGTGGGGCTGGATCCCAAGACCTGAGCCTAAGGTGGATGCTTGACCAACAGAGCCACCAGTGCCCCCTCCTTTCCACTTCTAGTGGTCATCGATACCTTCACCCTCCCTACCTCTGTCCCAGAGATAATGTAGTCTATCAATTATCCCCATTCAATACTAGCTTTCGATTTTAAGTTCTTTATTATAAAGCCTATATACATTATTAGAGGACAAATACTCTTCTTGAAAGTCATATTCCAAGTTGAAGAAACAGGCATTGGAATGTTAACGAATGAAAGGTGCTGATTGGCTACAGAAAAGAGCACATCAGAATAGCAAATGTTCTTCCCCGTACAATCCTTTGCAAGCAAGGACACTAAGGAAGGTGAGTCGGGATGCTATGTGCTCACTAAGTGTTTTAAAATTCTAGCATTATTCTGCCAACCAAATGTCAAGACTGAAATTTAAAGAGGCCATGCTTTAGTATCAATGCCAGTTTTGTTCTCTACTATTTGCTACCACCTATATCTACAGTCCAAAAACTAATAATAATTAGTCCACCTAGTTCCTTCTTTTAACTGTGTGGAGTTCGCTCACCCTCGTTCAATCCAAACTATTCATGGGAACTCCTAGGACAGCCAGTGTGAATTACATTGTGTTCCAGCTGATATGGCAGTTCTAATTTAATGTCATGTTACACTAGCTATCATACATAACTTACAAGTGACACATATTTGCTGTAGAAAAAGTATTTGTTGAGACTGCCTAAAGAGAAGTTTTGCTAGAAGAGATACTTATAAGAGATACGTATCAGATCCAACCAGGGGCAGATGCAGGGTTTTTTTGGACCCTGAAGTGTATATAATTTGGGAAGTTCTGTCTTTCTAAATAAGAATACAAAAGTATGGATATGAAATGAGGCACGTGGCCTTTGAGAGAAGTCTGTAAAGATGAAGGGCTTTGAAGTTTAAGCTTCATTAGCCTCATATCAATCAGCTTTTTTGTATTTTGTATTACTCAGGACATTATACAATCTCCAAACCCAAACCAACCACAACCACACTAAAAAGTGAATACCTGACATGAGACAGGATCTTCATATAATATTACATTTAATTCTCATTCAAATCTTTTTGTTTCCCATTCTCATTTCTACAAAAGTGGGACCTAAGGCTCAGAGAATCTGGTTAACTTGCTCCCAGTCAGCTCCCTTCTCCCATTGAAGCCAAGATTCAAACCAAGATCTGACAAACTAAATCTTGTGTTATTTCCACTCCATAGTTGGCCTTTAAGGTTTCCCAAAACACAAAGAGGTTAAGTTTCTTTGGAGGATGTTCCTGAAAGATGCCCAGAAATGCTCAGTTAATACTTGAAATTGACATGACTTAATTCACATTTAAGAGCCTTACTAAAAATACTGCCCTAACACTGTTTTTAAAGGGCCTGAAGAAATAAATGTGTAACTCTTTGAGTTATTTTCTGCTCACTAAGTTACATAGATTAAGACAGAAGATCTTAGGGTCTAAGAGAAATGGGATTCTAGCAAGGAGAGAAAAATGGAGGCAGAATCAGAATCTGGAAGTAAGGGTAGAATTACAGCCTCTCAGGAAAAAGCCTGGCTGTGGAAGGACATACTCGACAGAACGGATTTTTCACAAATTATATTCTCTTGCTCTGTGCCCAATATTATTCTTCCTTGCCGCTGTAATATATCAAGTTTTAAAGATAGGAAAATAATGACAATTGGCTCATATATGACTCAATATTATACCCATACCTTATATTTGCCAGTTTGGCCTCTTATTTTTCAAAAATGTCTCTTAGAGATTTTCTCTCCTTCTCCTAAGACCCTCAGAAGGTAGATGCTTTGTATTTGTCTTTTCCTTACTCACAGAATCTGGCACTTTGCCCTATAGGTTGTAGACATTTCATGCAGGTTAATTGCCATGCGAGATGGTGTTCATGAGTTAATTTTGACCAGCCACTATTTTCTAGGAATTTCATAATATAGATATGTTCTGATTCTATCCCATTCAAAAACTTCAGAATAAAATATTGGGCATTGGTTAAAGCTAAGGCAAGAATTGATCAAATGTGTCTAATAGCATTTTCATTCAACAAGCTGTCATTGATGTTGGAGATACTTAAAAGACCTGTTGTTTCTGTGGTCTTAGGGTCATTGTGACTCAAGCTGTAGCTAAAATCAGTCCAATGCAACAAGAGTTTCAAGAACAGCAGCAGAAAAATGATGACTTAACCGAATGGAACAAGAAGGAGCATATTTCCAAGAAGACCTCTCTATCCTTAGAGTAGAAATTTCCCTTCAAGATGACAAGTGGTTCAAACCCTTCAGGATCTTACTTGCCCTCAAAAACAAGGTGAGTCATGGATAGAAGATGCCAAGTGGTAACTATCCAGAGGGAAAAGGAGGGTCTCTATTATTAACTTAGGCTAAAGGGAGATATTACTCTTCCCACAGATGTTCCAAAATAGATGACAACTACTTGAAGGACTTGAATGAGGACTTAAAGCTAAGGAAGCAGGAACTGCTAGAGATGTTAAAACCTCTTGAAGATAAGAACAATCTCTTATTCCAGAAGTTGATGTCTAACTTGGAGGAAAAACAAAGGAGGTAAGGGCTCTCTACTCAGGGTTTCCTAGAGGGGAAAAGGCTGGAGAACTTTAATCCAGAGGATTAACAATGATTATTTACATTTTAAAAAAAGGTTTAGACATTTAGCTATAGTAGATAAAGAATTTGTAACCAAATCAGTGGCAAATAATCCTTTGTTTTCTTTTAGTAAAATTAAATATGACTCAGCCCTCATATCAAGGGGCTACAGTTACTACTCTTCTTCCCTAGGATGCCCACCCAGGAAACAGAGAAGAGCCTTTAGTATTTCAGTCTATCATGGTTGCACTGATAGCTCCTTATTCATGTTTGTGGAATCACTTTAGGATGGATGACTCTGTTCTTCCCAAGCCAAGCAGTGAAATAAAAAAAATCTTCTGGACTCCAAGGAGTCCTCTGGATTTAGGGTCTGGCTTCTCTAAATATACTAGGCAGATAAAGTTGCAACTCTTATCTAGGGCACTCACTGTTCTTGGGATCCACCAACTCTGTTTGATAATCTTACCTTAATGGGTCTACCTTCATCCTCTCCCCTTACTGTAAGATAATCTCACCTTACTGGGTCTACCTTCATCCTCTCCCCTTACTGTAAGCATCTCAGGGAGCTCAGACTTTTGGAGAACAAAAGCCAGGCAGAAAGTTGTGGTCAAGCACCAGCTGCTTACAATGCAGAAACAAACTTCTCTTAGGGCTAGAGAACACAAAGGTTCGCTTCTCTACTTAAAATTAAGGAGGAAAAAGTATGATAAGCATAAACATAAATTAATGCCTTTAAAAATAAAGAGTCTTTGACTTACTTGGTATTGATTCAGATTTTGTTAGAAACTTCTTGAGGCTTTGTATGTTAGGAGCTACCAGGAGGGTATAAGGGGTTATCCCAGCTAACTCAAATGTCTTTTATACAGAGAAGCAATACAAACAGAGATGGAGTAGGGCATAATTCTGGGATTTTTGCTGAAGACAACAGATTCTTTGACCTCCTTCTTCACAGGGGCAAAATCATCCTTTCTACTTCAAAAGCCATATACCAAAACATTTTTCTGAAGGGGTGAAGAAGAGCCTCATTGCCTGCTGGAGACCTAAGTTTTGAGCATTATTGAACACAGAATTCATTATAAAGCACACGGCTGAGGCAAATGTTGATTGGGGATGAAATCATCCTATAGAGACCTTCTATATCCAGAAGGAATTCTGTAACTCCTGTAATTTTTAGCACCCATCTCATTCCCATGGTAGCGTACATTCTGACTGCTTACAGAATATTAATATTACTCTTTAGGAAGTATTATGTTTTGTGATGTCTTTCTCTTCCTTCCAGTCTGCAGATCATGAGGCAGATCATGGCAGGGAAGGCGAGTGAAGAATCCTCAGTCATGGAGCTCATTAAGGAAGCAGAGGAGATGAAACAGAATCTGGTAAGAGGTTGGTGGGCACTCCAAGGAATGGACTCCTGAACAGGGCTCAATTCAATTGCTATCATCAGATGTGGAAGGAAAGACAGAGAGCTCCTCTCTAGCATGTAAGGCTCCGATGCTCATATCTCCTTGATCTAGAAAGGAGTCAGATGAAATCTTGGGCAGACACAGGACTAACTAGCAAAAATTCTATTTCTTTGACTTTTAAAAACTTTTCATCTAGGGGTTAGTAATATAAGCATATTAACCCTTCACATTTCATAAAGAATAGAAAATACCAAAGTAAAATAAAAGAAATAGTTTGCTCTGGGAGACTCATAAGATTTTTAAAAACCAACAAGGTAAAGGATCTTAAAAATTAGAAATTAATGGTCTGCGCCCCAGAGAGATTGCCATATGCTCAGAACATCTTAAGTGTTGTGTGAGGAACTCATTTCTGTTGATATCGTATTATAATTACCATAATTATAGTTATTATTCAAAATTGTTATTATTTTTGTACTATCGTCATCATCAGACTCATCTCTCATGTTCCTGGATTTTGGGCTAGACCTATTTATTGCCTTCCTCTATGGTTTGCTATATACCTGCATCCCCATCCCTTTCCCCTAATTACTTAATAATTTCTTCCAACTTCACTTTAATGACTGGACAAACACGTTTCTGTTTGTTTGGTTTTCTCCCCCTCCAACAGGAAAGGAAAAACAAGATGCTTCGGAAGGAAATGGAGATGCTATGGAACAAGGTGTGCCTCTAAGGATCTCTTGATAGTATTGTCTTACAGCCCCTAATGCAAAGACCTTCTCTTTCCTCTTGTCCCCATTCTCATTTTGTCATGTCCCTACTTCCACCCATGCCTCATTCCAATCCATCCTTTGCACAGCAGCCAAAGTGATACTTTTGAAACAATCAAATCATGTCACTTTCCTTATGGAAACCATTTATAGCTGCTCCTTATTGTGGCAAAAAAATGGCTGTTGCCTACCTCTCTCCTCTCAAAGTCCTCTCCTTACTTTCTATGCAACCACCACACTGGCCTCCTTGTGGATTCTCAAACATACCAAGACCTTTCCTACCTCAAGGCTTTTGTTCTTGCTTTATCCCTGGCCTGTAATACTATTTTCTTTTGATTGGCTCATTGTCATCCTTCAGGTCTCTGCTTAAATGTCACTTTTCAGGGAGGACCTCCTTGTTTACTCCATCTAAAATAGGGCACCCCTCCCCTACTTTCTATTTTAGAACTCTGTTCATGTCCTCCATAGCATTCTTTGTAATTAAGCTTATTATTTTCACTTTTTTATTATTATTATTTTACTTGTTTCTTGTCTCCCTGACCCCCTCTGGAATACAACCTCCTCCAGTTTCTTGATTGCTTTGTTCATCTCTGAATCCCTAGCATGTAGCACAATGCTTGGAACATAGTAGACAATCAATAACTGTAAGTTGAATGAATGAATGTATGAATATATAATTCTAATTCTCCTATGATTTTGCAACAATCACTTCATTGTTTAAAATACAACAGTAGGGCCTTTTGCTGGGAAACCATGTAGGGGGTGGAAATTGCTTTGTGGACTAAGTCCTTGAGATCCGTGTGCTTTTTCAGAGGCTATAAAGCTAGAAGAACAGATTGTGTCTTGCGATATAAACAGTGTGTGGTGTGATCTCTGTTTTTTTCATCTGACCTTTCCACAAATCATCAGGATACCATCAAGCCCTGCATCTTGACCTGAGATCTGCTCCCACTTCTCTGAGGCAGCTACAGATCAGTTCTATGAATTGCCAGTTTTAGTTCTTGAGTTTTTGAGTCCTTGTGATAGGAAATGTGCCAGCACAATTCCTCTATCAAAATCCAGCTTCTCCAAAACTCCCAAAAGATTTTTTGTTAGAGATGTCCCCATACATTAGCTTGTGATGGGCTTTCCCTACCCATAATTTTAGACAGCAATGGAGAGAGAAGAACAGTAGGCCCAGTGGTTAAGAACATAGGCTTCTGAGTCCACAAGATCTGGTTCAAACTCCAGCTCTGTACTCTTCTAAACAAATAGCTTCTTGAAATCTCTTTTCTCATTTATAAAATGGAAATAACAATAGTCCTATGACGATTAAACAAGAAAGTTGATAATATAGTAGAGTATTGTAAATCAGTAGAGTACTGAGTAAGTAGCTCACAGTAGTGATGGCATATAATAAGGGTACAGTTAATAGGTTTTATTATTGTAAGCCACACTTGAGACCAAATGGAAGGTCTTGTTCCATTTTGAATCCCATTTGGTAGCATACTTTTCATGTCGAACCCTGACAGGTTGCTGACTGGCAGAAACCAAAAGCCTTGACTTAGGTTGGTTTTCCACTTCCCTCACTAATTCCCACTAATTTAAAGCTTTGCCAAAATGTCTCTCTACAGACATTCGACACAGAAGAACTCGGTGGCCAACAGAAAGCACCGCAGATAAAAAACAAAGCAGACTTGCAGGACGGGAAGGCAAGTGGATTATACAGTATTTAGAATTTCAAGGTTGTTGATGCCACATTGCTGGAAACAGCCTGTTGACAATCAGGGCTAATTTGGGTAGGCAGACAGTTAGGATTTGGGCCTTTAGGTTATGTTGGATTTACTGTCTGCTGAGACATTGCTCTTCTTTTCTGGGACCTGCTATTTCTTTAGCTCTCTTCTTTTATCCCAGGTTCCCAAAACCCCCTCATCACCTAGGAAGACCAGAAATGAACTGGAGACATCATGTGCAGAGAAAGTGAAGGAGAAAAGGAAGGTAGTGTGATCTTTCTGAATGGGAGTAGCTTTTAGAGCTGACAATTTAAAAATTTTAAAGTAGCAGTAACCTGTCTAAATTACAGTGTGCTTCTGAACTGATACAAATTTATAGGAGATCTGGTTCCCTTGGGGTATTATATTTGAGTCAGAATGACGCTGCAAGTTTCTGGGAAGTCATGTTAGTGAGGGCAAAGTAGGAGAAACTATACCAACAATGACAACTCCACAATAACTATGTGATGTCAAAATAATAACTAATTTATTTTGAACATTTATTTACATTATTATGCTTGTATCTAATCTCCCCAATACAAACTTATTCATAGAAAATGATTCTATTCATTTAGCTTTTGCTTTTGGAGCATGGATTCTACAGGTGAGACCCCGCTAAAGGGACTAAAGTGTTGAAACCAATTTATTAGTGAATCTATGACACTGTATTTTTGCTATAAAGTGTTTGTAGTGTATTGAGAACACTGATTTCTGATCTCAATTTACTTTGTCACCCAGAGGCTCTTTCTTCCACCAGGAAAAGCAACAGAGGAAAATGGAATGGGTCAGGTACCAGGAACAAGCCAACATCCCTCAGGTACTAAGACCTTTCAAGGTTGGACATGGGATACAATTTCATTCAGGCAATATTAAGTCTTTTAGTTTCATAATATTCATCCCAATTCCCTCACCTGGATTACCAATTATCCTGCTAAAAGAAAATGTTTCATGGGGAGATAGCTGCAGAGACCTGTCTCCAGCTTCACCTTGAAAAACTTAAACACCTTTTTCCCCCTATAGTCTTGATTTTGTTCTATTTGAAATGGGGAAGAATCACAAATACTATCTGCCCAACTTTAAAGACTGAACATGATGTGATGATATTAAACTTCTGAGTAAAAAAGATCAGGTTACAGGAGCTTTAGAGAAGCCAGTACTATATGAGTAGTTTTGAAAATGTTGTCTTGTAGAATGACTTTAATGGCAAAGTGATTGAGCTGAGAATTGAAGCCTTGAAGAACTACCAGAAGGCCAATGACCTGAAATTATCCCTATACTTACAGCAGAATTTGGAACCAAAGCAAGCATATTTTAATCTTCCTGGGTCCCGAGGTAGGTGGAGTATCATAGGTACACAGTTTGAGGTTTTATTTTATTTTATAGTGAAAATTCCCTTACTTATGAAGTGATCAACACAACGGCTGGCACACCGTACGTTAAATGGTAGTAGTGATCTAATAAATTTTATCGCTGTCATTACTGTTACTCAGAGCTCTTGTAAGGATTCCTCTGGAGGAAATGAAATTTTCTTTTGTAAAGACTAAGTTACATATTAGGTACTTGGTATACGTAGTTGGTACAAGGTTGGCACCTGATAAAATATTAGTTTCCTCCCCACTTGCACCCCTTTCTTAGGAATTATTGTAGTTTGATCTCATGAATCTTGTTGGAATAGACTCTGCTACTTCAGAACAGACGGCCAAAGAGATAGACTTCTGACAATGGTCGTGAGTTTCACCAATCCAGATATTCCTCTGAGATTTTCAGCATTTCCCCCCAAGGAATTTATGACATCATTAGAGGAAATTGTATAGTTTACCATAAAAAAATAAAGGAATGGCTTCTGAGAGGCAGAAGAAAGAGTTCTTAAATTTTCAGGGATCTATGAATCTGAACTCGATTTTAAAGAAAACGCATGCAATGAGAAATCATGGTTAGGGAATGAAAATTTTTATCAGTAACAGTGTCAGTATGTATATCTCTCATTTCTTTTTTTTTTAGATTTTTAGAAAAATTTATTCATTTGAGAGAGAGAGAGCAAGAGCTTGAGTGAGCACGAATGGCGGGGAGAGAGGGGGAGAAGCAGTCTTCCTGCCGGGCAGTGAGCACAATACAGGCTCCATCCCAAGACCCAGGGATCATGACCTGAGCCGAAGGCAGGCAGACCCTTAACCAACTGAGCCACCCAGGTGCCCCTGTATATCTCTAATTTCTTCTCAGTCGTATTCCATAAAGGGCTTGAACAGCTGATAAAATCACACACAGCACGTAAGAATAAATAAACAGATGAGTAAATCAAGCCAAAGGGAAAATAAGTTGAAGCCAGGTAAATACATGAAAATGTGTAATGAAAGTACTATATAGTTGGTAGAAGCAGGCTTCAAACTTGGTTCTGGATTTCCCAGGAAAAGAAACATGGATTTACGGTGTCCACAAAATAACAATAAACGAAATTGCTCCAGAAATACAGCTTTTACTAATACTGAGACCAGAGAGACTCCTGGACATTCTATATGTGTTATAGTAGCTTATGCCCTCAATAATATTTCTAAAATGAATTCAGAATCTAAATTTTCTAGGCTGTTTCTTATCTTTTTGTTGGCACAATCTAATCAAAATATTAATTTGAAATTTTTAAGAAGCAATGGGTTAGTTCAAGATGATTTGGTCCAGGTACATAGCACTGTCAGTCTGACTTGACTCATATATAAAATTTACAAAATCTAGAAGGCTGGATCAACTACCCATCCTTTAGCCAATGTTCCACTTATGTTTTTTCTTTTTCTTTTTTTCTTTTTTTAAAGATTTTATATTTAAGTAAACTCTACACTCAGTGTGGGGCTCAAACTCATGACCCGGAGATCAAGAGTCACATGCTGTATGGACTGAGCCAGCCATGTGCCTCCCACTTATATTTTTTCTTTTAACTGTTGTTTTGATTAGAATTGGATAGCAGAAAGCTTGAGATTATCTTCTCACATAAAAACCTAGAACACAATCAGAAGCAATAATAAGTCATTAAGTTATAAATTAAAAAGCTGGAGGAGAGGAGCGTACAAGGAGGACAGATCCTTGTTTTGCTTTGTTTAAAATTAGCCGAAGGTCATCTCGAGGGATCTTAGAGTAAGGAGTTAAAAATCTTTTAGCTCCAGATTCAAATCCGGTCAAGATTAGTAAATAGTGAAGGGTTCCATTCGATTCAATCACCTTAGGAGATTTCTTTTTTCCCTTGCTTGCAGAACATTGGATCTTTGAAATTTGGACAAGGACAGCCCACAGATCAGTACTCTGTTTTCTCTTCTCTCTTCTTATGCTTCTGGAGAATTAAATGATAGGGCACTAAATTTCCAGTTAACCACCAATGAAAGTAGCCACAGGCATGTGTGACCCACTGTTCCTGGGCTTTATTGATTGTGCATTTACTGAACACTGATTTTAGGCCAGTTTCATTTTCTAGCACACACATATACAAAATCTTTGGGTTTGTTTGAGCCTCAGTGGATCTGAAATCTTAGTCTCGGATTTTGGTTATGTTGACCTATTTGTTTGACTGTTGAAAAGAAAACAAAAGAAACATTAGTTTTCTTCACAGAGGGATTTTTAAAGTAATTGTGTTAAGATATCATTACCAACAGTCATATGATAGGGAGGCACTTTTGTGGTGCTCATGTTTCCCAACTTCTGTGTCACTTGGTCTGTTGTTTTCAATATATTCTTTTTAGATCGACTTCTTCAATTTCTTAAATGCATTCCTGGGAAATAAAATTAATAGTACTGTTTTCAGTGAAAAACCAATATAGCTTTCTATAATCGAAAGTAAACTTAATAAGGATACTGAAAAACAAAATTTTAATGTTTCAACCAGATGTTAAAGCCTGAGGTCTGTTTTATCTTTATTAGGAAGTGAGATTAGCAAGATGTAGGGAGTTTTAAAGAAAACCAGCAGCAAACGGAAACTTTCTCCTTGAGGTCATCAAATTTGAAGAATTGAAAAGGGAGTAATTTTCTCACTGTGATTTACATAGTGTTTAATGCTGTGTTGTAGCACCTCCTAAATTTATCTTGGTTGCCATTCAAAATCATCTTCCCATCAAATTTTTGGAAACAGTATTAATGGAAAAAACATTGGATTTAGAGTCAGATATATGAGTTGCAGGCCTTATTCTGAAGCTAAACAGTTAAATGACCTGGGAAAGTCATTTAGTTTTGTTTTGTCTTTGCCTAAAACAATCAAAACATATTATAGAGCATGTTGAAAGCATGTGGTTTTGTGTAATGCTCACGATGACTCTATAGGGTAGGTATCATAAAACAAGAAACTCCTCAGAGAAGCCAGCTTCTGATTCTGTATCCAGAGCTCACCTCCTAGAATGTGCAGAAAATGGCCGTTTTAAAGTATGGGCTGTCTTAACTCTTCCGCCTCTAAAGGCTATGATTTAAATCCAAACTTATCACTGTTTAATGTATAATCCTCCCATGAATACTCATACTCCCTAAGGGTAATTTGGTCAGTAATAAAACAGTTCAAAATGGGTTGACAGTTTGTAATTCTGCATTTATCCCAGTAGGTGGCACCAATCACATCCAGGCTTCTAGTCCACAAATAGTGGTAATTCAGGAACCCTGATATACTGTGGGAGAGATTGGTCTTGTATTACCTTTAAGACAAAATGTGCTACATTAAAAACAAAATTATTGATGTTTTCTGCCATGCTCTGTTGCACTGAGGTTGATTACCGGCAGCCTTAGTGAGACCTGACTAAACTCCGTATTCTGCTGTACAACCCTTACCTGTTACTCTACTCCTTGAACTACAGTTCCCTCCATTACAAAAACATCCACTGTCCACTTCCTTCACAATCCCTGTCTAATGCTGTTTCTTTCGACCACAGATAAATCAGGTAATTGGGACACTGACTTTTAAAATGAGTTGAGCAATTATACAAGGTGGTGATTTTTTTTGAAATTTAAGTACTTAAAAATGTTCCTAGATATGGTTCATTTTCCTCTAGTCTCAAAAGAATTGAATTTCACAAACCTGTCTTAAAGGATGAAATGTAGTTTTGGACATACCTCCCAGCAAATCCAGGTACAGGTCCTTCTGTTCTGGACGTTTCCAAGTAAAGGAAAGTTTTCTCCCACTATTCTTGGCCAAGAATCCTTCCTCCCACATCAACTGTCGTGTGTGCTGGTTGGCTGTGTTGCAGTGGTGTGAACTATTTCATTGGCAAAACACACTCCTGTGTTAGAATTAGTTTGTTACACTTTAAGCAATCCCTACTTGCCAGTTCTCTTGAGGCCCTGGTTATAGCATTACCATTGTCAGTCTAATCTGTTTGGCATACTGCCTCACCTAGTCTCATAGAAGAGGAAAACATTTTATACCGCGTGAGTGCCTTCTGGGGATGGGGCCCCATTTGAAGGGATTTACTTTCTCACCGGTGTAAAATTACAGTTTGACCCAGGCTGTGTAACAAACCTTCCCTGGCTTCTGTAGACTCAAGAGAACAGTTTGTGGCCTTTGGCATCCACCTATCTTAGAGAGTACAGGCAAGAGGTAATCTTTAAATTCAGCTGAATTTCCCATCATGCCTGCTGGTAGTTTAAAGAAGTTTATCTTCGGATCTTCGTGGTAACTGACGATAAGACATTTGATTCTGACACTTCTTTTTTCCTTCTTCCCCCCCTCCCCCCACCAAGCTCATACTCTTGGCATTTTCTTGAGCTTTTTTGAGAAGAAGCTGAAGGTTGGATGTGAATATTTTGCTACACTTATAAATTCAGATGAAAGCCCAGTGAGGTGGGAAATGAATACTCTTGAGACCTTATTTATTCTCTAACTCCCTCCATTCTCAAAGCAAGGCATTCTTCCTGGCTTTAACCTCTACTTCACTTTAGCATGACTCTTGCTGATGGCTGAAGTATACTCCAGTAGATGCTGCTGAAAGGAAAATAATAGTATTAAGTTAAAAGGCTGAAAGGCAGGGGCGGAAACCCAGTTAGCTCGAATCTGGGTCCTTGATAAATAGTAATGCTCTCAAATATGGGTTTTTTAAAGCTTTGAGGCAACCTGAACCTTTTAAATGTCAAAGTTAGGTTTATGGTATAGTAGTACTATGTAATAGTTACTATAGTAACTAAGAGAAGGTTATGAAGTTAATTTCTGAACTAAGTCATATTTTTACTTCCTATAAAACCCCACAGAGGGACACCTGGGTGGCTCAGTTGGTTAGGCATCTGCCTTAGGCTCAGGTCATCATCCCAGGATCCAGGGTCCTTGCTCAGCGAGGAGGAGCCTGCTTCTCTGTCTGCCTGCTGCTCCCCCTGCTTGTGCTCTCTCTCTCTCTGAGACAAATAAATAAAATCTTTAAAAAGAATAAATAAATAAAACCCCACAGAAGTCCAGGGGAGAATAAAATTCTTCTTTCCTAAATATAAATTCTGAAGGTTGAAAAAAATAAACTGTACCTTTTTTAATATTATGATTATTTCAGTGAGTGACAACAGCTTCCAAACTTTTTTATATTACACACTTAGGAAATTCAGCAGCATTATTAGGATAGGGTTTTCATATTTAACAAATAGAGGATGCTTGGTTATATTTGAATTGGAGATAGTTAGCTATTTAGTATAAGTATGTCCCAAACATTTCATGGAACATACTTATACCAAAAATTATTTGGTTTTTATTGAAATCCAAATTTAACTGGGTGTGCTGGCAATCCTAACCTGGGACAGACTCACTACGGAGCCTGTTTAGCACCCGCCAATTCTTCCTTTTCCCCTTTATATTGGCTCCCTTCTCCTTCTCTATCTCAGCCTATGCCTGTCATTCTCTCTGCCTCCCCTTTTTTGTCCCCACTCCCAGCTTTATCTTTTTTTTGTGCTCTCTACTATCCACAGTTGGCTATTTTCATGGAGTATGTATCTGCGTTACCTGAGGGTGTATACATATGAATATGATTTATCATCCCATTTCTTCATTTAAAAGTTGTATTAAAAGTACAGTTTTGTAGGTTCTCAAACAAAATTTTCTACTTGCATATAACCCTCAAATGATTTTCTTCTGCCTGTGAGACATGAGCTCTTAGCAGAGAAAGTTTTGCCACTCCAACTTTAAAAATACTGCTTGAAGTTATCTTCTAAAACAAGTTAGAAAATCCATATTAATACTAATACCAGAGTCATTCCTACAGTGATGCAATGATACGGTATGTAATGTGTGATGAATGTTAGTCGCTTTGCAACTCAAAATAAAACCAGGTTTGGTTTTGGTTTTTTTCCCTCAAAGAAAGCTTTCATTTTCCTAATGTTTCCCACCAGGTACTATAAGTACTACAACTACAGGCAGAATAACTACCAGCAAAAATGAATCTAATGTGGTAAGAATTACTTTCATTTTCAAAATTATTTTAAAGGCTTGCATAGATAGTGGGTGTAGATTTTTGGAATTTATTTATTTGTTTAAAGATTTATTTATTTATTTCAGAGAAAGTGGGGGGAGGGGCAGAAGGAGAGGGAGAGAGAGAATCCCCAACAGACTCCTTGCTTAGTGTGGAACCCTACCTAGGGCTGGATCCCATGACCTAAGATCATGACCTGATCTGAAATCAAGAGTCAGCTGCTCAACAAACTGAGCCACCCAGGTGCCCCTGGAATTCATTTTATTTATTTTATTTTTTAAAAAGATTTTATTTATTTGAGAGAGAAAGAGCATGAGCAGGGGGGAGAGGCAGGGGCAGAGGGAGAAGCAGGCTTCCCACTGAGCAAGGAGCCCGATTCAGGACTCTGTCCCAGGACCCCGGGATCATGACCTGAGCCAAAGGCAGATGGTCAACCGACTGAGCCGCCCGGGTGCCTCTGGAATTTATTTTTTAACGTACATTCTAATTTGATATTTTTAGGGGATCTGCAAAGTGAGTGCCAGGGCATTTGATGTTTTAGCTGTTTTTTGTTTTTTTTCCTCCCTTATATTGTAGAGAATTCTGGGATCAAAGACCCACACAGAACAACAAGGAACTAAAGGAAGTCAGTTTGATGATATAGGAGGGAGGCTCTTGTATCTGAGGTCACTGCCAGATGAAGCTCTGAAGGATTAGAAGGCTTTCACTCCATTTGCTTTGGACAGATTTGAAGTCTAGGCACAGCCATTTGTGTTAATTAAAATCTCTCAAACCTTTGCTTTCGTGCTGTTTACCATGTCCCCACCAAATTGGGTGGAATGCAGGTTAGATTCTTGACCTAAGTATGTCAGGACTTTAGTCATTTAGGGATTGTAAAACAGTCTCTGATTATTTTGATAGCTCTTGATTTTGAAATGACTAGATTCAAACTGCACTGTATATTGTTAACAAGTCCATAAAACCCTGTTCCTTTCCACCTCTGAATGTTTTATTCTGGGCAGATCCATCACTAGCATATAAGCAAAAGTAGGTACAAAATAAGGAAAATAATATGCCATACAGTTCTCTTACTCTCTCACCTACCATGCCCACCTGCCCTGATGATTCTGTCTCCTAGTTATCTTTTCTTTGAATACCTCCTATCTTCCTACCTTCAACCTACCACTGTTTTAGTTCAGGCCCTCTTTCCTGCCTAGATTACCACAGCCTCTTAATTGGTTTCCCCACTTCTAGTCCCTCGAACCCATCTTTTACAGCACCCGAAGAGGTGCTTTTCTAAAAGAGAAATGAGATCATGTCTCTTCCCTCCTGGTTTTCCACTGACTTTGGTATAAAGTCCAAACTCCTTCACAGACTGTATAATGATCTGCCTCTTGCCTATGTCCCCAGTCTCCTCTTTCACTGTATTGCCCTTTGCTCATGTATACTACATTGAGCTCAACAGACCTATTTACAATTCCCCTGATACATCTTGAGCTCTATTATCTCCATGCCTCTGCACAAAGTTGATTCTTCTCTCCTTGCCTGTTTGCACATTATCATTTGTCGTTAGGGCTGAGTTTGGTGCCCTTCTGCTATCCCAGTGATTCTCAGTCCTAACTCTTATACTAGAATCTCCTTGGGAGCTTTTGAAAATACCAATCGACTGGGCCCCTCCCTTAGATCATTTAAATCAAGATCTCTTAAGGATAGGACAAGAGGATCTATATTTTTTAAAAGCTCTTCCAGAAATTCTTATGCACAGCCAGGTTTGAGAATCACTGTTCCAGGCTCTCTTGCCTTTATCAAACACTTAATGAATTATATTGCAATTTCTTATTTGTTTACCCAGCTATCTCTCTCACCAGATTGTGAACTCTTTGAGGCCCAGGACTATGTCTTGTTTGACCACCTAACACAGTACCTGGGATTAGATAGAGGCTCAGATATTGCATAAGGCTTCAGACAGTTATTTGCAGAGTCCCAGGGTCTCTTGATACCTTGTCTTGTGTCAGTTTGGATCATACTGTAGTCCCTGAGATCTTCAGATCTTTTCTTTACTCTAAGTTGTCATTAATTTCCCATATCGTGTCAATATGGGCAAAGCTGGTTTGTTACAAAACATTTCCTGGTCTATAGGAATTCCTTGTATGTTCTGGTAATGAGCAAAGTAAGCCAACCAATTAAAAATTTTCTTTCCCCCAAGGTTAATTTAAATCTGTAAAGGTGTATTTAAAAATATAATTTTGGACTTGAAAAGGTTTACATGAAATCACAGAATTTGGGTATTAGAAGGAATTTTAAATAAGTATGAATTTCTTTCATTTTTACAGAAGAGGAAACTGGAGTCCAGATTTGTTGAAAGGGTATCCAAAGTCCCACAGTTAATTGAGGATGTTAACAGTTAGGCTGGTTACCAGAGTGTAGCTATTCTTACTGCCAGTTCATATTCCAGTCTAATTCATACCTTTCCTTTCTTGACCACAAGAATAACAGGTTCAGCAGCCCTGACATGATTAGTTTCATATTCTCCCAAATGAGTTAGCTGAGTATGTAATCCATGTTCTGTTTCAAGAAAGCCACTTCTGTACTTATTCAGTCCTTGTACGCTTCAGCATTCCTGAGAGACTTTCCAAGTCATTTGGATTAGACAGAGCAATGAGAACAAAAGTCAAGAATATAAAATCTGACCTTACACTGACTTATTTAAGTCATTTAATTTCAGGGTCTTAGATTCCCAATTTTAAAATTGGATTAAAAGAGTACCATTCAAATGTTTTAAAATCATATGTGTGTTTTTTGTTTGGCATTCAATAGGTTTAGATGAGTATCTGACCTTTCCTCCGTATTTTCTTCATTGAGTAAGGCATGAAATAAACTAGTTGCTAGGACAGATCTGTAACTACTTAGAAAAAGAATCATTTGCTATCTCCAAAGTATTGAAATGGTATGTTTACTATCAGTCAGGCTTATCATCTTTCCCTCCAATGCTCCAAATCTTTCAGTTTCTTCAAAACATGAAATGGAAATATCGTTTTATCTTACTTTGTCTGTAAGACTTCTTACTGGACTCTGACTTGCACTTACATGGCAGTGCAAAGTTATCATCTGGGTTGACTGGTTATTTGTGGGTATCTTCATTTTGATAAATCCAGGATATAGACCTCAGCTTTGTGGGTACAAATTTATTTGGTCAAATTACCCAACAGATCAGAGATGCATTTAAGCTACTCAAACTCCCAGAAGAATCACTGATAAACCAAATTAATTTAAATTGCGCAGATGGCTATACCTTCCAAGGTGGTTGGAATATGACTATATGCAGATAGGCCATTCCCATTTCAGAATCAAATTATTAGGGAAGCTGAATTAGCAATCAGAAAGTATTGGTAGAATTGAAACATGATTACAGTTTTATGTACCCTCATAATATTCCAATTATGTTTCTCTGAGAATAAAACCTCTGATCCTTAACTGTACTTGGGAGATACTTTTCAGTCTTAACCTCAAGTGTGGAAAACTTTGTCCCATTAGCAATACATTTACAAGCCATAATGTTGGGTAGTACTATTTTTGTAGCTACTCTTATTTATTTTACCTTGACTTCTGAGCTATTCAGGGAATATTTGCTAACATTTCACCTCCAAAAGGGAGAGGGAGAAGCAGACCCCTGCTGAGCTTGATCGTTAAGTCCCAGAGATTATGACCTGAGCCGAAGGCAGAGCCACTTAACTGACTGAGCCACTCAGGCACACTGGGGCTATCTTTTCTTGGCTTGTGTATACTGAGTCCTAAAACCTGAAGGCCTTGTAGACAGAGCCCCTTTACAAAATCAAGTAGCTTCTAGACACTTAATGCTACTTTTCCATTTAACAAATCTCTCTCCTTTTTCTTACCTAATAATTCCTTCCTCTTCTATCAATTACTGTCCTCCACCTCTATGGACTACCCTTTCTTTGAATTAAGGAGGGAGGAAAACCAGTGCTTTCTTTAGAAATCAAACATTTCCCCTCCTTGCTTCCTTCTTTTATTGGATAAGCAGACATATAAATAAGTGGTGATCTTGTGTAAATCGTCATGACACGCTGGGAAGTGCTTCTCTATCTTCTGAATATTAACAGAAGACAATGTGGGTGGTATTAAAGGTATAAATTAGAGCCCTCAGAAAAGAATAACATCTGAAGTGATGGTGGAGAGAGATAGGAGTCTATAAGAAGGGTTGAAGAACTAACTACTGGTCTATCAAGGCACTAGCCTTACATATGGTATCTAGATCCATCCTCCTTTGGTCTTAGCCATTTTGTAGGGGTCAAATGATCTTCATGCTCTGGATGAGTATATGACTGAGGACTAACCAATCAGGGCAACTTTCCTTAGTAAGTGGGGACATGATTTAGCTCAATGGTTCTCAACTTTTGGTTTCAGGACCTCTTTGCACCCTTAAAAATTATTGAGGACTCCCAAGAACTTTTAAGTAGGTCATATCTATCAATATTTACCATATTAATTTTTTTTTTTAAGAGAGAGAGAGCAGTGGGTGGGGGAAAAGGGTGAGGGAAAGAGAGAATCTTAGGCAGGCTCCATGCCCCGTGCTAAGGCCTGACACAGGGCTTGATCTCACGACCCTGAGATCAAGACCTGAGCTGAAATCAAGAGTCGGATGCTTAACCAACTGAGCCACGCCGGCACCCCCAAAACTTTAATATAAAAATATATAAACACACATTCTATTAGCTGTCAGAGTGATGATATCATTATATATAATTTAGCCTCTGTAAAAATTCCACCATATCTAATGAGAAAATGAGAGTGGAAAGACAAATAATGCCTTAATATTAGTACGAAAATATTTCTGACCTTGATGACTCTCAAGAAAGGGTCTTAGGGTCTCCAGGTATCTCCAAACAAACTTGAAAACTACTGATCTAAACTATGGCTTAGAGAAGACAATACCAACTTTGCCACCAGGTAGAGAGAATCAATATAAGTCAGTCAACAAAGGAGAAAGCATAGCTGAAAGATTTTGATGACATGGTTTCAGATCCTGAATCTAGCCAACCCTGAACCTATATACATGTCTGGAATTCATAGCTGCATGAGCCTTTTGGCTTAAGCTAGGATCAGTCACTTGTAACCAAATCATCTCATACATCTGGATTTCCAGCTGGGGACCTCAGAGGAAAAGAGTAAGGGTGAGAAAAATACAAAGGACCAGGGCATCAAATTATTCAAGCAGAAATCTGGGCAGCAGAAGTATAATATCAAAAGCCCAAGGAAAAGTTCAAATTTATTTTTATAAACATGGCAGACATTGGAAAACATTGTCCTAATTATTCTCAAATAAGTGCCATCAAATTCCGTGGACAACTGTGGTGGCTCAGCTTCACTAAAAGACAACAAAGGCATCAAAACTAACAGCAAAATGTCACTTTCATTAGTAGGAATGTATAAATTTATCTCACCAGACTTTGAAAAATTCTAACTTAGAAAACTGCCTTTTTTTTTTTTTTTTAAGATTTTATTTATTTATTTGACAGAGATAGAGACAGCCAGCGAGAGAGGGAACACAAGCAGGGGGAGTGGGAGAGGAAGAAGCAGGCTCATAGCGGAGGAGCCTGATATGGGGCTCGATCCCATAACGCCAGGATCACGCCCTGAGCCGAAGGCAGACGCTTAACCGCTCTGCCACCCAGGCGCCCCTAGAAAACTGCTTTTGTAGAGAAAAGCATTAGGTCATTTAGTTCAAATATTAAAAATTTCCCTAGTATTCTCTACTATAGAGCTATGTTTTCTCTAAGCATGTGTCTAATTTCTAAATCCCAGCTTTTAAAGAAATCTTTGAACCTTTGTCATTGCCTGTACTGGCTTGAATAGTGCCCCCCCCCCCCCCGCCAATTTCAGAATCTCAGAATGTAACCAATTTGGAAATAGGGTCTTTGTAAATATAATTCGTTAAACTGGGATCATACCGGATTATAGTGGGCCCTAAATGGAATGACTGATATCCTTACAAGAAGTGCAAGTGAGAATACATACAGACAAGAAGTCCATGTGATGATGGAGGCAACGATTGGAGTGATGTAGCTACAAGCCATGGAATGCTAAGGATTGCCAGCAACCACTAGAAGCTAGAAAGAGGCAGGGAAGAATTCTTCCCTAGATCCTTCAGAGGGAGCATGGCTTTGCTGACAGCTTAATTTTAGCCTTCTGGACTTCAAACTTCAAGAGAATAAATTTCTGTTGTTTTAAGGCACCTAGTTTGTGATAATTATGGCAGCCCTAGGAACTAATACATTGCCTAACTCAGCCAATCTAAAATTCATCTTGACTATAATCAAGCTTCCTTTGGGGAAAATAATAGGTTAAAATCAACCATAATTTCACCTTGCACCTATTTTTTGTTGTTGTGCTGAATACACATAACAAAATTTACTATTTTAACCATTCAATGGCATTAAATATATTCAAAGTGTTGCACCCATTTTTAATTGACTGTTTTAATTGTGGCTGTTAGCCTATCAGGAAAGAGGCAAGAATGGAATAAAATTTAGAGGAAGAATAATTTATTGCCAAATTTGTTCTTGCTCACATCTAATGTCAATGAGGAGGGTCTGAACCCCAGAAAAGCCAGTAAGCTTTTACCTTATACTGAAATTGTAATCAACCACAGGAAAACAAAAGTACTAGGAGGGCTAAGTGTAAACACACAATTATTAGAAAAAATTCAACCTTTACAGTAATTCATTTCTACTGATAAACTTTCATCTTCAAATGAAAAACCTTATGAAACCCAGGTGTTTACCTACTTTTGCTTTAATTTTTAATGTAAACTCCTGTAGTTTTCATTAAAACCTTAAGAATAGAGAGAGTGAATCCGTGGGCACTGCTAATTCTTTACATACAAACTCTTTTTCAATTCTTGTTTTTCCCTTTCCCCCAGTATATTCCTGAGACAATATTCAGGAATGCTACTCTCTTCTTACCTTGGTTTGAAAAATTTTATTATAACGCTTGATTCCAGGATGAATTTTGAAGAAATGTCATACTATAAAACAGGAGTAAAAAAGCATGTGCATACTGCAATATTTATTCAATAACCAGCAGTAAAAGAAAAGTCACATTAGACAGTAAGGTCACCGAGTTTTTGCCATGCAAATTTTGTTACAGCTTGCTAAATTCAGCAAAGATGAATACATTTGAGGAAAATTGTTGGAAAACAAGCACATATTAATAGTTGTTCAGCTTAGTTCCATTAATATTACTTTTTTCAGCAATTTTAGTCGTTCTGGCAAACAAACCTCCATATACTTTAGGGTTAATTCTCAGCTTTCCCAATTAAATTTCACCATTATTACTTTTATAGATATAGAAAGTCCCTTGTTTTATCTTTTTTAATTTTTTACCTCTTTAAAAATTTAAACTCAATTTAATTAACATATAGTGCATTACTAGTTTCAGAGGTAATTTAGTGATTCATTAGTTGCATATAACACCCTATGCTCATTACATTAAGTGCTCTCCTTAATGCCCATCACCAAGTTACCCATCCCCCCACGGACCTCCCCTCCAGCATACCTCAGTTTGTTTCCTATAGTTAAGAGTGAGTCTCTTATGGTTTGTCTAAAGTCGCTTGTTTTCTGTTATTTATTGTAAAACAAAAATATCAGTTTCTTTCCATGAATAATTACAGAATATTCTAAGTTGAGAGGGTGCTTATTTAGACAACCACTTAAAGGGTGCTTATTTAGTCTGCAACTTAAAAACCCCCAGCTTAGTTTATTAGTAGCCAGGTTTAGAATTCTCTCTCTAAAAATTCAAGACATTTTAAAATCATTTCAAATTTGAGGGTGCCGTAGGTAATATAGATTGGAAAGTTAGCAATGTAACCATTTGCTCTTCATCTTTAGTTTGAGATAAACCATTTTCTTGGACATATTTTCACACCTCTCTCTCTTGTATGAAACTACTTAAGAATCTGTTGGCCACCAGGCTTTATGGTGATAGATTATTAAAGGAAGTGGCTTTATGATCTGGCTTCAATTTAAATTTTACAATTTTTTTTTAAATCCCACCTCAATTTCATCCATCATCTCCTTTGTACTCTCATTATTTAAAATGAAATACAAAACAATATGAAATTTTAGAGGACAAGTCCATGTTCCAGTGGCACAATAAAAAACATAACCATCAAATTAACTGAGATTTTAATTGTGTACAAACGATGGTTATACATTTTTGACACTTCGCTTTTCATTCTTACGCTTCCCAGATTTTTACCATGGCCGAGAACAGAAGGGGAAAAAAAAATGTGTATTTTTTTTTTTAATTCAGATGTTGAAAGGGCTAGGAAGGAATTAAGGAACCGATGTGAAATAGCCACAGGTGATTAATAACACATTTTTGAAAGATATATGAAAGTAAGTGGCAACAAAAGCTATTTTCATGGTAATCTCACGTCCCATAAATACTGAAACGAAACTCAATTGTCGCGGCCTGAGTTCTACTTCCAATTTTGCGATAGTGGTTCAGGGGAGAGGAACATGTTCTTCTCGTTCTCTAAGATTGGTGATTTTCATCTAAAAGAAGAGACCGTGGTGATGAAGCGTAAGGCCACGAAACCAGGGGGCAGCGGGAGGGAGAAAAGCCAGGTATCCCCATTCAAGATGTTCGACTTCGCTTGTGAGGAACGTCATGTGGATCCTAAAGCACAGGAGAAGCGAATCTCCTCCCGCAGGGCGAGCGGACTGAGGAAGCAAGCGGGAAGGTGAGGCGGGACAGGATAACTCCTCTTTCACACGGCGGACTCCCGGTCTTAGCGGCCACTGTTCTGCCACCACGTGTCTTTCTAAGCCACTTCCAAGTGCCCTAGCGCTTTCAGAGGGTCGGCTGGCCGCGCCCCAGGGCTTCGAGGACAGGCCCCGCAGGCGGAGTCCTTTCCTCGTCCTCGTGGGAGAGCGGCTCCGCGACCCGAAGAGCTGCCTCGCGGCTCTAAATAACAACGAGGCGCTGGCTCGGCAGGGGATTGCTTCTGTCTAGTGCTCGGTCGAGGCTGCGTTCGCGTCTCGCGCGCACCCGCTCCGCGTTCTCCAGCCAATCCGGCGCTACTCGCGCGCCCTAGAGCGTTCCTCGGCCCTTTTCGGGCTGGGCCGCCTCCTTCCCGCTCCCAGTACTCCGCAGCCGGGCTCTCACACCTCCCCTCACTCTCCACGAGTTCCACGCCTCGCGGTGTAGCTCCGCCCCAACTCCGAGTCCGCCCCCGCAACCGTCCGAGCGTGTGCACTCCTTTCCCTTCACTCTCCTGCTATCTAGCCGGTCTGGGTGTCGGGCTTTTCACAGCGGTCTGGGTCTCAACGGCCTCACTCGGACGCCTCTGCGCGCTCTCCCCGTGCGGCCGCCGCGGCCCCCACCCGCAGCTAGCAGCCTCCGACCTGGACTCGGGGTCGCGCGCCCTGACTCCGCCCCCCCTCCCTCAGCGGACTCGCGCACTCCCGGCTCGGCCTCTACCCCGCGCAGGCCGCGGAGAGCTTGGCCACCTCCCCCTCCTTCTCTGCTCGCTGCGAGCTCCCCGGACGCTCTCGCTCTCGCGCTCTCCAAGGCGAGCGCGCTCCCGGCCCGCGCGCTCCGGGCTCCGGCTTCTCCCGGCTCCTGTCAGTGCGGTGACTGCGCTGGGAAACATGGCGACCGAGGGAATGATCCTCACTAACCACGATCATCAAATCCGTGTCGGAGTCCTCACAGGTAACCGGGGAAGGAGGTCCGGGACCGCCGCGGCCGCTGTCGCCGACTAGTCTCAGGCTTCTCGCCTGTGGTGACTCTTCTCTGCGGCCTCGGGAGGAGGGAAGGCTGAGGAGGGGGACGGGGGAGGGCGTTTTACAACCGCTGAGAGCTAACGGAGGTTGGGGTGTACCTGCGGGCCCCCCGGGAGCTGGAGCCGGCCCGTGGGATGTCAGGCCCCAGTGCCTTCGCAGCCGAAGTCCCTGGCCCCGGGGGACTGAGGGACCGGTGCGGTGAGCGCTGCGGGGCTCCTTGCTGCCGGTGCAGGCGGCGGGATCCCGGCTCCGCAGCCAGAAGCACGCCGTTCTGACTGGCCGGCGCGCTTCCTCCGCTAATGCTCGTTTCAGAGACGGGGGATTCCCATTTCCACCCCCTCCCTCCCCTCCCCCCCCCTACCCCGGCGGCCCCGCGCCGCTCTAGCTTTGCTTGCCCAGCCTGGGCACCAGCCGGACCCGACACGGGTGAATATGAGGCGAAACTCTGCTCTGCCTTAGGCTGCCCCCTCGCCAGCGGGGCATTCCCTCAGTCACCCATGGGACACCCCTTGTCTCTCCCGAGAGGTGGGGGATCGCTTGCACCCAGACCTCGGGAAGTGGCTGCATTTCGCCTCTTCGAGCAAAGGGCCCTCTGCCCGCCTCTTCCTTTTCTTGGAGGGTCGGGCTGCACCCTGCGGCTGGGGCTTTTTACTTGAGAGTAGGATTCCCCGACTTGGGGAATCTGTCCTCCTCTCTTCTGGGAACCCCCCCTCTCCGGATGGTCCCAAGGCTTGTGAGGAGCGCACTTTTCCTGGGTCTTGTTTCCCTCCCTCGCAGAAGCTGTGTGTGCTCTGCATGTCTGATTCCGTGGCGTTGTATTTGGGTAATATCCCTCAGTTCGGCGATAGGCAGTTGCTGCAGGGCATGACTTCCGAGATGAATAGCATGCCAATTTGTAGGGGTTTCTGCTGTGGTTCTGTAATTGGGAAGGTTTATGTGTAATTCAGTGGCGAGGTGGTGGTTAAAGAACTATATTTGGAATCTGAGGGCTTAGTTTGGAGTGAAGGAAATCCAAGACACACTGATGTGATTTCGGAAGAAGAAGAGATGTAGACGGGAATCCTTGTGTCTCCCCGGTCCCCCGCCCCTCAGTTCTTAATTTTTTTCTCTTGTCAGATTATGACAGGTTGAGACGGTGCTCGGGAAGGGACTAAATTGAATGAGACTTGCTTTTATTAGGTAGAAAAAAAATCTCTGTCGGTAGATACTGAGTGCTAAGCTTAATTTGGCCGCTGAGTTTTATGAAATGGAGATACCCATGGCACACCTTCCTTCCTTTTAAGTAAAAGGGTTGCCTTGCCGCTGGTATGCTTTCCAGTTGTTAATGATGATTTTTTGAATTTTCCTAATCAGAAGCCGCCCCTGGGATAGAGAAACTAGTCTAAACCAGTTGCAGGGAGGGTAAACTCCCCCCTCCCCCCAAATCAGATGATACTCTCTTCTCTTCTTTTGGTGCTGAAACTGTTGCCTTGTCTGAAGATTCAGTTGTCTCAGAATTCTTGGAGTTGACATTGCTGATTTTCAAAGAATCTAATCGCGGGGTGTAAAAATGTATAGCCTGTATCATCCTTCAACTTGCACTTTAAATTCCAGCTGGTTTTGAAAATTATTAATAGAGTAGTAGTAGTGAAGCTTTATAGAAATAAAAGTATTTCAGCTGTTCATGGGAATGAAGGGTCAAAGCTGTTTTAAACCATAGATATTGAACCATATATATATATATATATGTATATGTATATGTATATGTATATGTATATATATTTCATTTAAGCATTCCCTAATAGTTTTATTTAGTGAATTCATCTTAACCTGGGTCAAGTAACACAGTAGATGCGTATAGAGAATGCTTCGAAAGATACCCCCTTTATCTCTATCTCTACAGTCCAATAGGGATAACACTGATGTGCAAACTAAAGAAACAGTGTATGTAATTATTGTGCTACAGTTGTTTAAATAAATTACCTGTGTGTTTGAGTGTTAAATGTGAAAGGAATTCCATTCCAGGATGCATTAGGAACAAATATAACTAACTACCTGAAGGGAGAACTTGGTTCATTTACCAAAGGTAAGAAGAAACGCATTTTAAAGGGGAGTTGAAAGTCAGTGGCAACCTTATAAATGAATATGTTTGTGAGGATGAGGCTCTTGAGCAGAATAAAAATGTAACTCAAAGACCTTGAAAAGCTTAGGTGGAATAGGTGGGTGGCATAGGCAAAATGTCAAGGAGAGAAGATAACTTTGGCAGGGGAATTAAAGGTAATCTGGAGAAGCTGTCTCATGAAAATGAGGTACAGTAGTTTAGGGGGAAAGGTCTAGGGTCAAGAATAAGGATGTAACTGAAGGAACAAAAAGGAAGTTGACCGAGTTGGGAGAAGTGGTAATAGAGGACAATTGGATATGCTGATAAAATGGATATTTGAAGTCAGAAATAACTGATGTTTTTACTTGAAAAGTTATTGTCTTTTCTATGATGGAACCTGGAAACAGAAGAATCAGAGGAAAGAGCACCAGCCCTCAGCTTGCAATTAGAGGATTTTATTATAAACAGCTTAGTATTTATGGTCTTGATATTCCATGCAATTTTGTGCAAGAAAAAAAAAAACTACAAAAATGAACCTATATAGTGTATTTTGTGTCTTGTTGAACTTCAAGTTTTTTAGTTTTACTATGTAAAGTTTTTCTTTATTGAACTGAAGTACTATGATTTTATACTTAAGAAAATTGAATGAAGAGGCCACTCTTAAAATTATGATTTTATGCATTATAATTTGTGGCTTTCTTAAAGGCAGAGGGCGTATTTTATAAAATATCTCCTGCATGTTTCATAATAGTGATTCTAAGTATTTTATCTATTTTACAAAGGTGGTTGAAAGTATTGTCTACCCATGCACACATTCTACAATGTGTTTGTATTTTGGTGAAATTGTATTGTCATTTCTCCAAGTCTTCAGTTGACTTTCTTTGTGACATTTTTTATTATCTTTTGGAAGACAATATTTATACTTTGAAATTTTTCATTCTTTAGATTGTTTTAGTCTTCATCTCGGCTATGAATTTTGCAAATAAATGTATGCAGTCTATTGAAACTTCTCATCAAATAATGTTAGAATTTTGAAACAGTGGTAGGACAGTATTTAGCAATAACATTTCTTTTTTGCTTGACGATATTGAATCATTTTGGACTTGGAATTTAGATTATAATTAGTGTGACATGGCTGTTTTAGTTATGCAAATTATTTTTTATCAGGAAAATGGGAACATTTATGTATATAAAAATTGGTTATCATGGAAACATTTTAGGTTGACAGTCATTCCCCATCTGGAAGAACAATACTACTATTCATAACTGTCTTATATTGATTTGCTAGAAATGAAGGTTATATGATCTTTGGTGACATTAGATCTAGTTTTTGGTATATGTATTTCTGATGTTTTCTAATTCTCTTGCTATTTAGAGAGTGAAGGTAATGTGATGATGCATAATATGAGGCAAATAAAGAGGTATTTGCTGCTTTGAAGCTAGAAACAAGATGTGGGCTGATGTAGGATCCCCCCTCCCCCAAACGTTAGTAGTAATTATACTTACAGCCAGCTTTAACAATTACATAGCAGAATCATTATATTTTAATGTGTCTCTTTCACCTACTTTTTACTTTTCCTTTGTTTGTTTTTTTAAAGGTTTTATTTATTTATTTGACAGAGATAGAGACAGCCAGAGAGAGAGGGAACACAAGCAGGGGGAGTAGGAGAGGAGGAAGCAGGCTTCCAGCAGAGGAGCCTGATGTGGGGCTCAATCCCAGAACGCCGGAATCACGCCCTGAGCTGAAGGCAGACCCTTAACACCTGAGCCACCCAGGCGCCCCTACTTTACTTTTTCTAAAGAAAACTGTTTATTAAGGGAGCACACTAGTTCTGCCACTGTAAGAGCTCCACCAAAACATCAGGAAAATAACGATTACATGCATTTATATAATATAGAATGAGATAGGTGATACTCCATTGGCTATTTAATATTGTTATTAGCTAGCTATTGCTAATGTTCAGTACCAAAGCATTTAGCACTTAGCTAAAGATGATAATCCATTACCTAAATTTTCACTAACAGTAGTAGATGAGAAAAAGATACAAATTTTTAGGAAAGAGCATTTTAAAAAACCATTTTTTTTGCTCTAGTAATACACATTTTTATTGCACTAAGCTGCAGATCTGTAATCAGTAAAAGATATTAGAACAAATATAAGACTAGTTAAGAGAGATTAAAGACTATAAAATAGAGCATCAAAAATATTAGTTACATATAGGGAGTATTTTAGTCATTCATAAATAGTCATTCAAAATATTAAAAAAACTGATCTTGGCCAGGGAGATTATAATCAAATAAGTCTAGAATTGTTCAAGCATTTATTTTTATTTCATTCCTCAGGCTTATCCTTGTACATTGTAAGTTTTCATATTGTTTTCTGAAAAGCCTATTTATTGATAAAGATTTATATACCTTTGTTTTGAGAATAGGTGTTGTCATTAAGTAGGCAAATTAGTATTGCAAACCAAATCTGAATCCTGCCAAATGGAATTGTGTGTTCTGGCAAACATACCAATATTGATCTGTATGATCATTGTTAAAAAGAATCCTATGTTTTAAACTAGGTCATTCCTTCATGAATTTTTAGTTGGAACCAATGTATTAGAGAATTAAATGTTTAGCTGAAGTAGGAAATTGTTAATTTCTAATGCATATACTACTATCATCACTGGCTAAAGACTTCTAAATTATTAGTACATATGTTGCTACATATTAAGAGTTTTAACTATATTGAAACCACATACGACTACTTGACATTAACTGAGGTGTGTGGTGGAGAATCAGCAGCTTGTTGCTGGGGAGAAATGGTGGGTAAGAGTCTGTTTTTATTCTTACTGGTGATAGATTCTCATTTAAGGTGAGTAGGGTGCTTTTTGAAACAGTAAGTAAAATAGATAAAACCTATACTTTTTTCCTGTAAATAGGATTGAAGAACAAGGAAACATATTTGGAATTTGAGCTGTTAAAAAAAAAGAGATCCTAAAAAAGAAAGTAATAAAACCACAAGGGATTTTCTCCTTCACATCTGGGCAGAGATGATAAATACCAAGGAAGAAGAAAAGATTATTTAACCTGCTCAAAAGTAATTGGAACGGTAGTTAATATGGACAGCATGAAATCTTAACTTAATTTTTGAGTAACCAACCCAAAAGCAAAAGTCTAATGAAGTATCTTCATGTAGAAGTCTATCCAGGTTGTTTAATGAATTTGTAAGTGAATTTGTATTTAACTAATAAATTTTAATTAAGTAAAATTTCTTGAAAGTTTTGTAATTAAAATAAATGACCCCAACAGTTTTTACAGTTTTGCCAGTAAGTATGCATTTTGAAAGAATGGAATGAAACTTTTACTATGCTTTTAAAAAGTTTTCTAATTTGAAAAATAAAGGAGCAAGAAAATGAGATGTGGTAAAAAGGAGCATTACACAATTTGTGTCCTGCTTCTCATATCAGGTGCATGACATTGTGTCAAGGGATACTTTTTAAGGATTCTAAGCCTTAGAATCTAAGCTGTGGGAACCAACATAGTAATTCTTGAAGTGTCAATTTTGAGAGTATGTAATTTAAATCACCTTAATATTAAGATAAGTATGAGTAAATTAGGAACAGGATGTAGAATTCACATGAACTGTTAAGATAAAATTAGAAACTTCAAAAAAATTTCAAGTGAACCCATTATATAACTCCAGACCTCATCAATCTCTGGTATTGGTACTTTGGCACCAAAAATTTAAGGAGCACTGGGTCATGGGAAGAACATTTAGAAGACTCACTTGCTAATGCTAGTTTGGCCAGTAAAGTTTTAATATTACATAACTCTCTCTTTTAGCTTTTCTTACCACTAACCAGAAGGAGTCATTCTCTAAGATCACTTTCAGTTCTCATGGCAATATGTTTCTATCCTTTAGCATCTTGAACAGCTGGAAAGAGAAATATAGAATATTAGACTTAGTTAATACTTTGTCTCTATAATGAGAGTCATTATGTAAGGAGGTAGATTATACAGAAGAAAAAGCAAGAGAATAAGAAATGGAAGAAAAGATAAAAATTTCAGAGATTAAGTCCTGTCAATATAAACTGAAGGAACAATATTTAGATTTTTTTTAATTTAGAAATTTTGTGGCCTTAATAGTCTTCTTTTTGTTATCAGTAGTTTCAGTCCTACACTTAATTTCAGACTCACTCAAGCCTCCCTTCCTCAACAGAATTATCCTCTACAATGATGTGTTTCTTTGTTTCCTGCAGTATTTATGAATGTTGTCTATACCCTATAATCATATAATCATGTATATGTGGGAGGCTGCAAGGTATAGTTAAAAAAAAAGGAAAAAGGAAAAAGTACTTTGGAGTCAAACAGACTTGGATTTCAGACCCAGATTTGCTCTTTATTTTGGGAAGTCATTTAATCTCTTTGAATTTCAGTTTCCTTCTCCAAAATGAAGATGGCAATACTTACTTCACAGAATTGTTAAGAATGAGATAATGTATGTGAAAATGCCTACCATATATGTCTAACTTGGAGACTATATTCAATAATCTTTATTTCCTTTCCTCATCATATGTTGCTTTGATGTAGTTTGCTAACAGCTTCATGTGTAAACATCTTAGTCAAAGTAGATTTTAAAGTTCTTGAAACAGATGATTGTGTGCTTTACTTCTGTGCCATTTTGTCATAGCACCTCTTAATGAAGTAATTGCATAGAAGATGTCTGATAACAAATTGGGTGGTGTGACATTTATATAGTGGCTTAGGAAGCAGCTACCCAGAAACAGGTAAATCAGAACTTCACTGTTATTACTAAGAAGACAGTTCAGGGGTTTAGTATTTTTCTATATATTACTGGTGAGAGGGTGGTATTAATAATGTGTATTTGGAACATTTGTATACTATCAAATTTGATATATTGTTTCTTAGTTGATGGTCAAGTCTGTATGAGGATTATCTTATAGTAATTTTTAAAAATGTCATCTTAATAAATGAAAAACTTACAGGTTGAATAAATTCTGAAAATGTTATTTTGAAGGTCAAATCTCATAATCAAAATAGCAAAATAACATAAAATAGGAGTAAAAAGTTCTACCTCTTCTATCACTCCCTCCCTTCCTTTTCCTTTTCCTTTTCCTTTTTTCCCCCTTTTCCTTTTCCTTTTTAAAGTAGGCTCCACACCCGGCATGGAACCCAGTGCGGTTCTATGCACTGAGATCGAGACCTTTGCTGAGATGAAGAGTTGGTCGCTTAACTGACTGAGCCGCCTCAGCCACTTTCAAGATACTTAATTACATTTTACTTGTTTCCTTAGCTTTGAATTGGGGTAATTATGCTTATCTAATAGGGGTAATGTGAAGAACAAAGGAAATAATGTATTCAGTATTCAACACCTACTATGTGCCAGGCTGTGTGCTAAAGTAAGGGATTCAGTAGTGAATAAGATACAGTCCTTGAGGGGCGCCTGGGTGGCTCAGTTGGTTAAGGGGCTGCCTACGGCTCAGGCCATGATCCTGGAGTCCCAGGATTGAGCCCCGCACCGGGCTCTCCACTCAGCAGAGAGTCTGCTTCTCCCTCTGCCCCTCCCCCCTCTCGTGCTTTCATTCTCTCTCTCTCTCTCTTTCTCTCAAATAAATAAATAAAATCTTAAAAAAAAAAAGATACAGTCCTTGTCCTCTTGGAGTTTATTTTAGCATTAATAGGAAGACACTGTTTAGTCAAGTTGGATATTGACAAATTCATACTTCAGTTATGTTGCAAAAGTGCTTCTATGTTTTATTTTTGATGTAGATAACTTAAGTATAAACACCAAAATTATTTTCATGTGAAGCCATTTTTGACTCAGATTTTTTTTTTTAAAGATTTTATTTTATTTATTTGACACAGAGAGAGAGAGAGACAGGCAGCGAGAGAGGGAACACAAGCAGGGGGAGTGGGAGAGGAAGAAGCAGGCTCCCAGCAGAGGAGCCCGATGCAGGGCTCGATCCCAGAACGCTGGGATCACGTCCTGAGCTGAAGGCAGACGCTTAATGACTGAGCTACCCAGGTGCCCCTGACTCAGATTTTTAAACCATTACATATTTCCTGCTTTCTAGGAATATACTGAACATAATTTAATTATTTTTTGTTCAATCAGGTTTAAGGCCTATACATGGCATAAATATGTTCTATTTGTGCTAAGCACTTGACACACGTTATTTAATGCTTACAACCGTTTTAAGTTGCCCTTCATCTTCTAGTTTTGAATCTACTATACCCTTGGGAAGCACATAAACAACCTTGCTAAGAATTATATATGACAGGACATCCAATTAGACTTGCAGGTCTAAAGAATAATTGTTTTCACTTTTGGGTTGAGGGCATCAGAGGATGAATGGTTATTACTATAAGACCCAAAGAAATTTACTTATTTCTTTGTACTTTGAGATTTCAGGATCATGGGTAATTGTGTCTGCCTGATGCTGAAAATGCTAATAAAAATGCAGAAACTTGTGAAAGGAAGAGACCAAGTACAGTCTGAGTGCTAAATAGAAATGTACTGTTTTTTGTTTTTAAAAACATGAAGAAAAATGTATGCTTGGAATTAATCTTTAAAGTCTAATTCAGGTTAAGAACTTTTGGATATCTTGAACACAAGAAATTGAATAGGGTACATACTGTTTTCAGAAAAAAGGGATGAGGGACACGCGGGTGGCTCAGTTGGTTTGCCTTCTGCTCCAGTCATGCGCCAGGGTCCTGCGATGGAGTCCCACATCAGGCTCCTTATTCAGCAGGGAGCCTGCTTCTTTCTCTGCCTGCTGCTCCCCCTGCTTCTGCTCTCTCTCTCTTTCTCTCTGTCTGACAAACGAATAAATACAATCTTTAAAAAAAAAAAAAGAATGAAGCATTTAAAAAATGTGGTCTCCTATTCTGCCTCCACTTAGAGGAGTCGTGAATTTTGATTCTAATGCAAATTTAAAAAATTATGCTTTGATAAAATTAATATCCCCACAGTAGTAGTTGCATTTGAATTTAGTTGCGAGTGGGACAGCTTCTAAAGTCTTTTTTTTTTTTTTTTTTTTTAAGATTTTTATTTATTTGACAGAGAGAGAGACAGCCAGCAGGAGAGGGAACACAAGCAGGGGGAGTGGGAGAGGAAGAAGCAGGCTCCCAGCAGAGTTGCCTGATACGGGACACCATCCCAGAATGCCAGGATCAAGCCCTGAGCTGAAGGCAGACGCTTAATGATTGAGCCACCTAGGGGCCCTGGCTTCTAAATTCTTAATCATGTTTTTAATGAGTTTTAAAAACTTATATTTGTGTTGTAAGATATGTAACAGTACAGAAAGGTAAAGTGTGAAATTAAGCCCTATTACTCTACTTTCCCAGTCTCTCTCTAGTGTTAATCATTTTTAAGATTTTTATTTTTGTTTATTAATAAATATATACAAGCATGCATTTATTACACCAGAGTTTGCAAATTGGCCTAGCAATGGCCATAACTGACCAATACACATTTCATTAGGCCCCTGCTGTGCTTTTATAAAAAGTATTTTTCTAGGGCACCTGGGTTGCTCAGTTGTTTGAACATCTGACTCTTGGTCTTGGCTCTGGTCATAATTCTCATGGGTTGTGAAATCCAGCCCCACTTCAGGCTCCATGCTCATCAGGGAGTCTGCTTGAAGAATCTTTCCCTCTGCCCCTTTCCCTACTTGCATGCTCGCTCTTCCTCTTTCTAAAATAAATAAATCTTTTTTAAAAAGTATGTTTCTAACATTTAAAAAAGGTATATTTCATATAAACCCACATTTTTTGCTTTTTAAGATTCAGTGACCCTGCAGCCTCTTTCTCAATGACTATAATTGGTTAGAGTCATTGTCCCCTGGAAATAGGGCATGTATTCTCCAGTTTCTCACAATTCCCATTTAACCTATTTATATTCTCTGCCTAGCTCTATAGTCCTTTGAATTTGTGACCTTTGCTTATACATAGTATTTCGCACCTCCCTTCCTTTCTAGCATGTCTTGGATATCTTTTCGTATTAGTGAAAATAATAGTTAACTTTGTTGAGAGCTTACCAAATGGGAAATACTTTTCTCAGCCTGTTATAGAGACTATTAATTCATTTAATCCTCAAATTAGTATCCCTGTATTACAGTTGAGGAAATTGTAGCACAGAGAGATTAAGTAATTTGCCCAAATTACTGTGGTAAGAGGCAAAGTTTAAAGGCCAAACTGCAGATTGAACCCATGTAGTCTCTTCGTGGAGTGTAAACTCTTAACTGCTACGTTATACTCCTTGGCATGTAACAATAAGTTCATAATATATTTTTCCTTTTAATGGGTCTATTATATTGCATCATAGGATGTGTGGTATTAAATCATCCTCGAAATTTCAAATTTTTCACTATGACAAATGTAGACATAACATTGTCCATTTATCATTGCATATTTGTGATTTGTTTTTAAATGTGAGATTGATGACTATAAGTATTTTTAGGTCAATGGTGTATGAATTTTAAAATTTTGATGGAAATTACAAACTTGCCTTCCAAAAGGAATGTACTAATTGTAATTAATATTACCCCCCTTTTTGTTTTTTTTAATCTTTACAAGTTCTTTTGAGATATGTTTATTGAATTACATATGTGGATTAGGACCTTTTTATTGCAAATGACAGATACCAAGCTCAGAATTAGCTTACCTTAAAATGGGAAGTTATTAATTTACATAGGCACAGAGTATAGAGGAGGAACTGACTTTAGGGTCTCAAGCAGTGTGATTAGGGCATTAATATAATCATGAATTCTTTTTTTTAATGATTTTATTTATTTATTTGAGAGAAAGATAATGAGAGAGTACAAGCAGTGGGGAGGGGAAGAGGGAGAGGGAGAATAGGTTCCCTGCTGAGCAGGGAGCCCCACGTGGGGTTTGATCCCAGGGCTCTGGGATTATGACCTGAGCTGAAGGCAGATGCTTAACCAAGTGAGCACCCAGGCACCCCTTAATTATGAATCCTTATTCTCCATTTCAGTGCTTTGTTTTTCTGAGCATGGTGCAAGCTGATTTCCTTCATGTAGATGCTTCTTTCCCCTTGGCTTGGCTCACATGTCCATCTCTGAGCCACTCATTATAACAAGGAGAGTGAGGACTGTGATTAGCCTGGGAGTGGGACACTAAATAAGTAGCCTCACCAGAATACATAGAAAGAGGAAAGGGAAGCCTTCAAAAGAAGTGGAGTTTCTGTTCTAGGAAGGGAAGAGTGTGCTTGGGCAGAGAAATCTTTTGCTAGAGGTTCCCTGAAATCTTATGCCTTTTTGTTTCTTTCTTTTTAAAGATTTTATTTATTTATTTGACAGAGATAGAGACAGCCAGCGAGAGAGGGAACACAAGCAGGGGGAGTGGGAGAGGAAGAAGCAGGCTCATAGCGGAGGAGCCTGATGTGGGGCTCGATCCCATAACGCCTGGATCACACCCTGAGCCGAAGGCAGACGCTTAACCGCTGTGCCACCCAGGCGCCCCCCTTTTTGTTTCTTTTTTTCCTAAGAATATAGTTTATTATATCTTTCCCTTTTCCTTTTTCTCCTGTTTCTTCAGTGCAAATGGTTTTCTGGCAGATAGTTATAAATTCGAACTGGAGCAAGTTAAGGTGTGAGAATTAGTGGGTTAAATTCAGGGCTCCCTAATATCAACAGTGACTAATTAACATGTTAATTAACTGACTTCGACTTTTTCAAGCTGTGTATATGAATGCGTATCTAAGGACATTTTAGAACAGTAGTGTACATGTAATAGAGAGTTAGATTTTACTAGTTTTTACAACAGTTGTTTTATGTTGCTTTATTTTAAATTTATGATCAGTTATGGATCTTTAGTCTTTTTTTCTACAAACAAACTCTCCCACTGTTTTCTAAATTTTGTTCTAGCAGCACTTCTCTGGGAGATGTTATAATAGGGATGGTGTGAAGAGGTTTTTATTTTCAAGTAAATTTGGGAAGTGCTATATAACCTATCCCTTCTTTTGGAGATTCATAGTAGTATATTGAAGCATATTGGTATATTTAAGATGTGAGTAATACTACAATTGTGGATCCTGTTGAACTTTATTTAGTCCAGTGTTTCTAAAACTTTTTGAGAATGGAACACTTTTTCAAGGCATACCAAAATTCACTTCTTTGGGAAATTGTGGTTTTTCCCCTGCAAATGATCTTCTGGAAGTCTATATAAGACCCTTACATTTATTCTTTTAGTTTTTTTCTGTAGAAGTAGTGGTTACCTATAATAATCTATATCGTGAAAATTAATTCTTTTATTTTGTATTTGTATATACATATATGTAATATATATTATATATATTATATATATATTTGTGTGTTTATATATATATATGTATGTATTTTTCCCCCAATCACTTACCACCTCCCATTTCTTTTTCCACCCCATATTAAAATATTCAGAAAATCTATGATAGCAAAAACTAGACAGACCAGTCTTGGTTCTGTTATTACTACATGGGAAAGAACATTGGATCAAGTTCTGTTTTGGATTTTTCCAGTGGGAGTTTGGTATCCTTATCTGTGAAATATAAAGTCGAAGAGATGCTCTCTAAAATCTCCTTCAGCTCTAAAATCTTATTAATCCCAAACATACTTCATGTTTACCATTCTCTTGCTTGTATTCATGTTATCTACAATCTGTTACTGACAACACAGTTATTGATCTGAAATGCCTTTCTTACTTCAAATAGGAAAAATTGCTGGAAAAAGACACTGACAGTCATGCCAGGTTTAAATGGAAATAAATGTCTGTTACGTCCACTGCATAAGACGTGCAGTTTTATTTCTTTCAATAGTACATGCTACAGAGTTCAAATTGCAAAATGCTTAAAATTTAGAATAAAAAGTACATGCATGTAAGTGTAATAACTGGTTCACAAATTAAGCTTAGAAGGATACAAGTGATTTAGAGGTATTGAAGTATTACATTTTTCTTTTTTAATAGGGATATAATCTAGATCTAGAAAGCAAAGATTATAGTACTGCCCCCTCAAAGTTGTGAATATTTTGCTTATGTATTTAAAATAAAGCTATTATAAAAATAAGACATATACTTAAAAAAAACGATTTATTTATTTTTATTTTAGAGAGAGCACGGGCCTGGGGGAGTGCAGGGGGTGGGAGGTGGGGAGGGTCAGGGGGGGAATCTCAAACTGACAACCCACTGAGCACGGAACCCTGAGATCATGACCTGAACCAAAATCAAGAGTCAAATGCTTAACTGACTGAGCCACTTAGGCCCCCAGATGTATACCTTTAATGAAAATAGTGTTTTAGGTTCGCACAGGTACTTGGAATAGTAGGTGGGATGTGGATTAGACTACCTGGATTTATACCTAAGTTAAATGAAGTTAAATTTTTAGAGTTACTTAACTTCTCTAAGCTATGGTTTTCTGATCTGTAAAATGGGGAATAATACCAGTGCCTGCCTTAGAGGGTTGATGGGATAAATGAGATAACCGTAAACGTTTAATGAATGTGCCCACATAATAACTACCCATTCAGTATTTGAAAATAGTTACCTTTATAAACATAGAAGCAGAAATCAGCCAGTGCAGCTTTTATTTTACTATTATTTTTTAAAAGTAAGCTCTACATATGATGTGGGGCTTGAACTCATGATCCTGAGATCAAGAGTCACATGCTCTACTGATTGAGCCAGCCGGCCACCCCACCAATACAGCTTTTAGATATCTGATCTAGTCATGGTTTATCTTCATGCTGTTTTTCCACTATGTTATTTTATTTTATTTTATTTTATTTTATTTTATTATTTTATTTTATTTTATTTTATGCGCTTCTTTAAAGATTAGTATCGTACACGGGTTCTCCTTGATCTAAATTCTTAATTCTACCTTTAATTTTGGGCTCTTAGAGTCAGAAGGTGGTATTTGTAGTGTAGTAACTAGTGACAAAAATTTGAGATTTTTGAGGTATAGGTTGAAACTAAAGTATATATGGGAAACTGTTTCTGATATTCTCTAAGGCATGTTAAGGTCTGTGGAGAAAACTGCCTCTATGTACATCTGTGTGGTGTTGTGGAGTTCTATAGTGAAGAAAGTGGAAAAGTTTTAAATGTTATACAGATGGTGCGATAATACAGGGTGGTAAAGCGGTAGCAAAATAAAACTACATTGATAATTGTTGATTTGAAGAAGAGAGATTTTTAACTGGTAAATGAGGAAAATAGTAAGGAGCCAAGGGTTAGGCCTTATTATGCTTGGATTGAAGTAACAATAAGTTGGGGTGTAAGGCAAAGGAATATTACGTATAAAAAGGTAGAAGTACTTTATGAAATAACAGGTGCCAAAAGAAAATCTATAGAATTTAGAGCATTGACAAAGATAATTTTTGGCAGGAAAGTTTGAGAATCATTGACTTAGGTTAATATTGGACTTGGCTTCTTCTGCAGATGGGTCTGTGAAGTATTGTTAGGTAAAAACAAAACTATCAACTATGCATCATAAGGAAACATTCATTCCTTTCTGATTCTTTTTTTTTTTTTAAAGATTTTATTTATTTATTTGACAGAGAGAGAGACAGCCAGCGAGAGAGGGAACACAAGCAGGGGGAGTGGGAGAGGAAGACGCAGGCTCCCAGCGGAGGAGCCTGATGCGGGGCTCAATCCCAGAGTGCTGTGATCATGCCCTGAGCCGAAGGCAGACGCTTAACGACTGAGCCACCCAGGCGCCCCTCCTTTCTGATTCTTAATGCAGTTCAGAAGTGGGTCATATCTAATATATGAGAAACTTGAAATGGAGACCCCCCCCATAGTAGGAACACTTATAAATAGCTAAATAATTGTGGATCTGATTTTATTACTCTGTTGTTTTCCTGTCCATGATTAATATATTAGTCTGACTGTAGCTTTACTTGTTAACAAACAATACAGCCTGGTTCAATATTGTCTTAGTCCATTTGGGTTGTTATAACAAAGTACCATAGACTGGGTGGCCTATAAACAACAGAAATTTATTTTTTATGGTTCTAGAGGTTAGCAAGTCCAAGATCAAGGTACCAGCAGATCTGATGTCCAGTGAGGACCAGGCAGTGGACTTCCTGGTTGACAGACAGCTATCTTTTGTCTTCTCGTGTGGCAGACATGGGGAGGGAGGTCTCTGGGTCTCTTTTATAAGGGTATAAGGGTACTAATTCCATCCTCATGACCTAATCACCTCCCAAAGGCCCCGCCTCCAAACACCGTCCCACTGGGGGATAGGTTTTAACATAATGAATTTTGGGAGGAGACAAACATTTAGCTTGTGGCAAGCATGATACTTGCTTTGCATTATGTGAGGCTAAAACTACTAAATATTTATGGTGTCATCTATCCTTTGAGTATGAGGAGTTGGTTGTAAAGAGGTTTACATTTTTTTAGTCATTTATATATTAAAAACACTTGCCAAGTACTATATGATAGGTTTACCAAACCTTTTCTGTAAAGGGCCAGATAGTAAATATTTTAGGCTCTGTGGGCTATATCATTTCTGTCACATCTATTCAGTAGCATGAAAGCAGTAGCATGAAAGTAGTCATAGACAATACGTAAATGCATGAGCATTTATTTATAAAAACAGATTGTGGGCCAGAGTTGGCCCAAGGGCCATAGTTTGCCAATCCATGCTCCAAGACATAGTCTATATTAGGAAAGTATAATTCCAAGTTACTTGCATGTGAATTGAACTTTTGTATGAGTTAAAATTTGCATTTATAAATCACCACAGAACTTAGTGGCTTAAAACTACAGTTTAATGTCTCACATTTCTACGAATTAACTCAGTGGTTCTGCTGTAGGTGACATTAGTTGGGGTACTGGTATAACTGCAGTCATCTGGAGGCTTAAATGGGACTGTTGTCTGGGGCCGGTTCTCCTACATGTGGATTTATCCACATGGCTGATTCATTAGCCTCATGGTGTGATGGCCGGGTTCCAAGAAGTATTCCAAGAGCAAGCATTATGAGAGGGAGGAAGCAGAAGCTGCCAGGCCAATTAAGGGATAGGCCTGAAACTGGCATAGGTTCATTTTCACCATTATTTTATTGGTCAAAATAGCCATAGGTCTAGCCCAGAGTCATTGTGGGAAAAGACTAGGGATACTAGGAAGCATGGTTAGTTGGGGGGGGGTCATCAAAGTAATAGTCTATCACAGAATTATTTTGGTTGCAAGTGACAATTCAAATTTCTTTGCCTATGGCAAGATCATAAACATATTCTCCAAAGTTTTCTTCTAGAAGCTTTATTGCTTTCCCTTTTACTTGAACTTCTTTGGTGCATTTCAGATTAATTTGTATGAATGAGGTAAGGTAGAAATTAGTAGGTTTTTTTTTTTTTTTTTAAAGCATATGGATATCTAGTTGATCCCACTGGATTGTAGGGTACCTTCGATAGAAATCAGGTGATGGCTCTGTTTCTAGAATATATATTCTCTTTCATTGGCCTGTTTGTCTATCCTCACACAATATTACCCTTAGTTCCTATAGATTTATACTGAGTCTTGATATCTGGTGATATAGGTTTTCCATTTTTTTCTTCTTCAACCTTTTTGTTTGTTTTCAGAGGGGAGCTATACTTCATCATTTGTATTGTCATATGCATTTGGAATCAGATTACAATACAAAAATTTATTGGTGTTATCATTGGGATTGCATTGAAGATGTACATCAATTTGAAGAGAATTGGTATCTTAACAATATGTAGTCTTTTTTTTTTTAAGATTTTATTTATTTGTCAGAGAGAGAGAGCAAGAGAGAGCACAAGCAGGGGCAGAAGCAGGCAGAGGGAGAAGCAGGCTCCCCACTGAGCAAGGAGCCTGATGCAGGACTCTATCCCTGTGGATTATGACCTGAGCTGAAGGCAGATGCTTAACTGACTGAGCCACCCAGGTGTCCCAATATAGAGTCTTCCATTCTGTAAACATGAATATCTATCCATTTACTTGGATTTTTAAATTCTTTCAGTAGTGTTTTATGGTATTTGGTGTAGATGTCTTATAAATCTTTGGTTTATAGCTAGATATTTGATATTTCAAACCTACTGTTGTAGGGGTGCCTGGGTGGCTCAGCTGTTAAGCATCTGCCTTTGGCTCAGGTCATGATCCCAGGGTCCTGGAATCGAGCCCCACATCGGGCTCCCTGCTCAGCAGAAAGCCTGCTTCTCCCTCTCACACTCCCCCTGCTTGTGTTCCCTCTCTCACTGTCTCTCTCTCTTTGTGTCAAATAAATAAATAAAATCTTTAAAAACAAAACAAAACAAAAACATACTGTTGTAAATGGCATTGCTTCTTTATATTTCATTTTTTCTGTTGTTTCATATTAATACATAGAAATGCCACTGATTTTTGTATTTTGGTCTATAAATAACAACCTTGCTAAATTAAATTAGTTCTTTTTAATATTTCATAGTTTGTAGATTTTTTGTATTTCCTATATATGCAGCCATTTCATCTGGAAATAATGATAATATTACTATTCCTTTCCAGTCTTTATACTTTTTCCTTTGTTGTTCTTTCTTTCCTTCTTCCTTCATTATAATTTTAGTTATCATAGAGATTTTAAAAAATACTTTTATTATATCGTAATATTTTTACCACTTATCAAACAATGGAAAGCCCAACATAGTTTAACTTCATTTACTCCTATTTTTTTCATATATTTTACTTCAACATGTGTTATAAACTGCGTGGACAATATTTTTTAAGCAATCAATATTCTTTTGTGTTTATGCATATATATGTACCTTTTCTAGTGCCCTTCATCCATTTTTACAATTCTTTGGTACCATCTGGGATAATTTTCCTTTTGCTTGAGGAAATTCCTTTAATATTTCATGTAGTGCTCATCTGCTAAAGGCAGATTTTCTTAGCTTTTGTCTGTGAATGTCTCTATTTTGACTTCTTTTTGAAGAAAATTTTTCCTCATACAGAATTCTTTGGCTTGGCATCTTTTATTCTTTCAATACTACAAATATTCCTTTTCTGGCTACCATAATTTCTGTTGAAAAGTCAGCCATCAGTCTTAGGTAATATGCATTTTTTTTTTAAGATTTTATTTATTTATTTGACAGAGAGATTGACAGCCAGTGAGAGAGGGAACACAAGCAGGGGGAGTGGGAAAGGGAGAAGCAGGCTTCCCAGCGGAGCAGGGAGCCCGATGCAGGGCTTGATCCCAGAGTCCTGGGATCACGCCCTGAGCTGAAGGAAGACGCTTAATGACCGAGCCACCCAGGTGCCCCGTCATAGGCATTTCTTGACTGGTTTTAAGATTTTGTTTTTGTTAATAGCTTATAACGGTTTGTGTGGTGTCTAAGCATCATTTTCTTTGACTTTATCTTGTTTTGGGTTTACTAGGTTGGTGTTTTTCACCAATTCAGGAAAAATTTTAAATAAATATTTAAAGAATTGTTTTCACTTTAATCTCTCTCCTCTCTCTTTAGCCGTGTTAGATGTTTTATCATCATCAGATGTCATGTGTCTCTTGTGCTTATTCTCTGTACTCTTTTCTTTCTGTGAATCAGCTATTTTTACTGACTTTTTTTTTTTTAAAGAATTTATTTATTTATTGAGAGAGAGAGAGCGAGCACAAGCTGGGGAAGGGCAGAGGGGGAGGAAGAGGGACAAGCAGACTCCCCACTGAGTGTGGAGCTTGAAGCCAACTTGATCCCAGGATCCTGAGAATGTGACCTGAGCTGAAATCAACACTTAACTGATTTAGTCACCCAGGTGCCCCTCTATTGTCTTGTTTTTTTTTTTTTTTTTTAAAGATTTTATTTATTTATTTGACAGAGATAGAGACAGCCAGTGAGAGAGGGAACACAAGCAGGGGGAGTGGGAGAGGAAGAAGCAGGCTCATAGCGGAGGAGCCTGATGTGGGGCTCGATCCCGGAACAACGGGATCACGCCCTGAGCCAAAGGCAGGCGCTTAACCGCTGTGCCACCCAGGCACCCCTATTGTCTTGTTTTTTAAGCTCACTAGTTCTCTCATTTGTTGCATCCAGATATATCCATCCAGTGAATTTAATTTCAGTTGTCTCATTTTTTTCCATTCTAGAAAGTCTATGTGATTCTTTTTTTTTTTTTAAGATTTATTTATTTATTAGAGAGTGCATGTAGGAGTGGGGGGAAGGGCTGATGGAGAGAGAGAGAAGCAGACTCCCCACTGAGCACGGAGTCTGTCGTGGGGCTTGATCTCAGGACCCCAAGCTCATGACCTAAGCTGAAACCAAGAGTTGGACGCTTAACGGAATGAGCCATCCAGGTGCCCCCGCTTTTCAAAGTAGGGTCCATGCCCACTGTGGAGCCCAGTGTGCAGCTTGAATTCATGACCCTGAGATCAAGACCTGAGCTGAGATCGAGAGTTGGATGCTTAACTGACTGAGCCACCCAGGGGCCGTTGTGTGATTCTTCTCTTTTTCTTCCTTTTTTTTTTTTTTTAAGATTTTATTTATTTATTTGACAGAGAGAGAGCAAGTGCAGAAGTTGGGGCTGGGGAGGGGCAGAGGGAGAGGGAGAAGCTGACTCCTCACTGAGCAGGGAGCCCAATGCAGGGCTTGATCCCAGGACCCCAGGATCATGACCTGAGCCAAAGGAAGATGCTTAACTGACTGAGCCATCCAGGCACCCCTGTGTGATTTTTTTTTTTAATAGATTTCCATTTTTGTTGACTATGTCCATACTTACATATATTTTGTCTACTTCTTTCTTTTCATGAACTCTTTAAAGTTTTTGCTTACTCCACTATCTGCATTATCTCTGACTGCTTTTGTTTTCTGCTTTTTGTCTTGATTAGGTCATATTTTCTTGTCTCTTCACATATGTTGTTAAGGAAGGAAAAAATATACCATGAATATTGATGAAAAGAAAAGTAGAGTGATTATAATAAGACATTCATTTTTTTAAAATTATATACTAAACACTGTGTAATTTGACTATGTAGAGGCGAAAAAGGGTATTTTCCTCCAGAGATTTTCCTTTTCAAATGTTAGGCCTATTGGGTTTGGTGTGACACCACAATTTAATTAAGAATTGAAGTGAATTTAATTAGGGTCAGTCTGGATTGCAGTTTTAGTAAGATTTAGTCATCTTTCATTTGTCAACCTTGAGCTACCAGGTTTTTGACTGAGAGACTGTCAGGTTGTTTTTTTACAGTCCTGAAAGACTACAGAAGATTCAGTTCTATTCTTTGGAGGTTTTGAGGTTGGCTCTTTGATAGATTGCTCCACACTACTTCAAATTCAGGCAAATGTTGGAAACCTGTCATGTATTGCTTGTGGTTATTTCCCCTTTCCTAGCAGGTTTTCTGCTAAGTACCGTGAGACTGAGGGAGATTTCACTCTGCCATTCTAGCTCATTCTCCCAGCCTTCTGCATCATCATAGAATTCAGCAAATGTCTCTTTTAGCCTTGCATTTGGTACTTTCTTTTAGTCGACCACACTAAAAAGCTCTGTTGATTTCAGTTTTTACCTGCCTAGGCCAATCTCAGTTCTCAATGTATGCCCAGAATGTTTAAATACTTCTCGGAAAGAAGTAGCAGGTGATTGTCACCTCACCCAGGAAGGGCTCTTCTCCTCTTGGAATTTTAGTTTATCTACTTCTTACTTTATAAGCTCTCTGATGTCTTAAAAATATGGTTGCAATTCATTTTTTGTTGTTGAGATATAATAATTGATGTCCTTAAAGATTGAAGCACTGAAATCTATTTTTTTCTGATTATAAATATTAACTTGTGTTGAGTTATGCTGCATAACAGGTTACTTCAGTATTTCATTGATTTATAACAACAAAGGTTTATTTTTTGCTCTTGCTACATGTTAGCTGAAGGTTGGCAGTGGCTTTGCTCTTGCTCCATGTATCTTCTAACCTGAGATCCAGGCTGGTGAACGACTTCTATTTGGGACATGCTGTTCTTATAACAGGGAAAAAAGAAAGAGATTTGGCAGATATACACAGTGGCTCTTGAAACTTCGGCTTGGATGTTCGTTTATATGTCATTGGCCAAAACAAATCAATGGCCAAAGTCAAAGTCAGTGGGCAGAGATGTTTACCTCTACAAGAGTACTGTAGGTTACTTAGGAGCAGGTGGCGATGATCATCTTTTTGAGGGAAGGTGGAATGAATAGTTACAAATTGTAATAAAATTTACCACACATGTGAACTGAAAATAAGTACAGAATTATATAGCATTTATAGTGGAATCCTGCCTTCTGCCTTCTAAGGTCATCAGTGATGATACTTTGGTGTATATTCAGGATTGAAACCTTTTTGTTATGCTAAGTTGATGGTTCTTTGAAAAGAATAGACTTAACATAAATTATGAATAAGATTTTGTCTTTTTAACCATTTGTTCATAGTTACAGAAGAGTCCTCACACTGGTTACATTTAGTTCTTCCTTTGATACATAGTCCCAGACTTATTATGATTTATTTTCAATTTACTTATTTATTACTTTCAATTTACTTCAATTTACAATATTTCAATTTCTAAATATAAAACATGTTGTGAGTCTGATCCATGGCATGTAGTGTAATCACTTTCTCATTCTCAGAGAAGATAAAAATCAGAATTGTGGGATTTTGTAAAGGGTATATTTTTTAAGGGAGAGTTCTAGAAATAATAAAAGCTGACAAAAAGTTCTTGATCCAGCTTACCTATTTCTACCTAATATATTTCATGGTGAAGTTTAAATTGGGTTAAGCAGACATCCTGTTAGAATACCTATGAAGAAAGTTAAGTTTATTTAGTCATTTGTAGATATTTTTATATTCAGAGCAATTCTTAGTGCTTCAGATTTTCATGAAGAGGGTCTATAGATAGGGAAAATTGAAAGTAATTTTGTACAAATTGGAGAGGGGAAGACTCATTTGTGAGTTTGGACACTGAAAGGCTCTTAGCATTTGGGCCATGAAAGAAGAGGTGAAAGAGGTCTGGGAAAAATGGTCTAATTTTGGGTTTGGTCCAACCTACTGGAGTTGGCATGCCAGTGAAAATTAAATTTACAAGACAGGTTGGTGTTGTTGGTACCCTAGAAAGATTGAATTGAATGAAGCACATCTGGATTCAGATTCTGTTCTAGGTAAGTGACTAAAATGCTGTGTGATTTGGGCAACTTAAGTTGTATTTGTAAAAACAGAAATAATAATTGATTTATTGATCTTACCTTTTAATTGCCCCTCTATTCCTTCAGTCATCACTTCCTCTTTTATCCAACGTAAATTTTATCATAATTCATTATTCATAGCATGTATCCTCAACTCCCTGGCGTATACCCTTAACTTTGTTGTCTCACTCTAACTTTGTCATACGTGGAAAAAGTACAACCCAGGTTATATCCAATCTTCTTTTAAATCCAATCTGTACCTGTATGTGGACCTGTATGTCTAGAGGAAAATGCAAAATCATGCTGACTAGTTTTACTGGTCACAAACATCAAGTGAGTCCTTCATATTACCTGCCATTCATACTTTATTTTACTAGGTCATTTATTTTTTTATTCTCTCAGATGGCTTATTCATGTTTTCTCTCATCAGACCTCCCAACAGTATCTTATCCCTGATCTTGTCCTCAGCTGATGATTTTGCTTCTTATGTCACTGAAAAAAAATTGAAGCAATCAGAAGAGAGCTTGCATAGACTCCTTTTGTCACACCTACCCAACTACCAACATCTCCAATTTCTGTACTCTGTATTCTCACCTGTTACTTTCAACTTTTCTAAAGTCAGTTCCTTTATTGTGCATTATATTCTATTTCTTTATGCATCCTTAAGAATGCTGCTCCATCAGTACTCCACTCTCATTATGTCATAAAGTTTTCTCTGTACTGCATCACTGCTGTAAGAAGACGAAAGCTACTGCTATTTCTATCTTTACAACATCTTTTACTTGGCACTAATTCCCTTACCAGGTAACACTTTATTTGTTTTCCATTTACAACACTGCTTAAAAGAGTTGTCTGTGCTCACTGTATCCACTTCCATTTTTTTTCTATTTCCTTTTAAATCCAGTACAGTTACACTTTATCATTGCATTGAAACTACTCTCAATAAGGTTACCAGTGACTTTCATATTGTTAAATCTGAAGTTAAGTTCTCAGTACTTATCTCCCTTAACTTAGCAGCAACATTTGATAACAGTTGATTATTCTCTCTTACATAACCCTTCTTCAGTTTGCTTCTAGAAAATTATACTTTAAAAGGTCTTTCTTCCTGTATCACTTGTCCTTCTTCTCACTCTCTTAAAAGTTGGGGTATCTGTCTTTGGTTCTCTTCTCTGTCTGCACTCACTCCCTTGTGACCATGGTTCTAAATACCGGCTATATCCTGACAGCTCCAAATTTATACTTATATCTCCACTTAAGACCCTTCTCTTGAATTCCACACCCATATGTCTATATTTGTCAAGTATACACACCCACACACACACACACACCCACACACACACATATTACCATTTGGATGTCTAATTAACATTGTGTAATTAATATGTCTCTATCTAAATTACTAATTTCCTGCTCAAAACTTGCTCTTGCCACAGTATGTTTCAGTTCAGTAAATGTCTACTACATTTTTCCAGTTGGAATAGCCCCCTTGATTCTCCTCTTTCTTACTCCCACAACCAATTTGTAATCAAAAGCTTGTCCAGCCCTACTTTCGAAATATGAAAATATTTAAAATATGTGTTTCTTACTATTTCCATTACTATTATCCTGGTCCAAACCACTAACATCTCTCACTTGGATTGCTACAGTAACCTCGTAACTTGTCTCTCAGTTGCCCGCTTACATTCCCTCTTGCAGTCTTTTCTCAACACAGCGGCCAAGTGATCCCTTCCAAAAAAGTAAGAAAAATATTTCACTTTCTTGCTCCAAATTCTCTAGTGGCTCCCAGGAACCACACGACCAACTTCCTTAAGTGTCACCTTCTCAACCTTTTTTCTTTTTCACGTACTCCTCCTTTATATACTCCTATTTCCCCTTACCTGCTCTATTTTTTTTCTATACCATTGATTGCCATTTAACATACTTTGTAGTTTACATATTGAGTTAATTGCTTACTGGCTTCCCCTTTGTTAGAATAAGCTTCACCAGGGGCAGGGATCTTCATCTGTTTGTTGTTTACTGATATATTCCTAGTAACTGAAATAGTGCCTAGCACATAATAGGTGCCCAGTAAATATTTGCTGAGTGAAATAAGAATGCCTACCCCTCAAGATTGTGTAGATATTAAATGTGACAATGTACTTGAACCTCAAACAATAATGGGCAAGTTGTACATACTTAGTAATTTTGTTGTTTTTCTTCCCCTGTTTCTTAGTTATGCTAAGATGCTTTATGTAGGACATGTGAAAGTGTTAGGAGAGCTGTGTTTATATATTCTCCCTGGTGTAGCCTTTGTAAGTGAACCCAGCTTTTCCTTATTCTTCTTTATGTTCTCTTCCTCTACCTGGAGGAGGGAGAAGGAGTTAGAATTAAAGGAGCAGGGAGCCCCTGGGTGGCTCAGTCGGTTCACTGTCTGCCTTCTGCTCGGGTCATGATACTGGGGTCCTGGGATCAAGTCCCGCATCGGGCTCCCTGCTCAGCCGGGAGTCTGCTTCTCCCTTTCCCTTTGCCCCTCCCCCTGCTCGTGCTCTCGAATAAATAAATACAATCTAAAAAAAAAAAAAATAATTAAAGGAGCAGAAAGAAAGGAGGAAAAAGATCTCCCAGCTTCTTGTAGGTGGGTGAAAAATTTATCAGACTGCTACTTTTAATGATTTTAGGAAGTCTCTTCTTTTTCTCCATGTATTATTTTCTGGTTCACAGTTCCTGGCATGTAGGTGATGCTCAACAAATTTTTGGGTGACCGTATTAGCTCTGTTCAGTGGAATTTATTTTTCCGAATAGAAGATCTCTTCTGTGGATCAAAAGAAACAAAAGAATCTGAGAACTAGGGAGTTAATTCAGAGCAGTGAATAAAAACGGATATAGTCTCATGCTACATTGGCCAAGAGTAGAAAATATACTTACGCAATGAATCAGATATAGACAGGTTTTGGCAACAAGCATAGCCCCTTATTTTATAAAGCATAGTTTGTTGTTGTTGTTTTATTCTTACAAAACTTTTTGTTATCCCAGGATTATCAATGTGGAAACTGAGGTTCAGAGTGGTAGTATATCCTGTACAAGGTCAAACGGTATCAGAGTTGGTGCTCAAAATTAGGTCTCCTTAATAACTAACTTCACGTTCATTCTAGTAAGACAAGGAAACGGTGAGGAATAACATAAAAACAATAGTCTGAGGTATTTATCCTAAGTTTATATCCTGGCCTTGCATGTTATAAGTCATTCACATTCTTTCTCTGAGCATGATAACCTTTTACAGGGTGATGCTTATGAGACTTAAATGGAAGAATGAATGTAAAAATGTTGTGCTGTTGTGTTCTTATTTCCTCAGTGTGACAGACCATGATTAGACTGGAATTACAGGAACTGCTCTGAGTAGAGACAAGTAAGAATACAATTATATCAAGCCCCTAGAAAAATAATCAGCAGAGACAAATAAGAAAATGAAACTGGTGAATCTGAAGAAAATTAGTTAAATATTAATATGAATGAAAAGAAATGAGAAGTTAAGGGAGAAAGAATTTCAGAATGAGGAGAGGAAAGAGATATATGAGCACCTAATTTAATGAGGAGAGAAGTGACTGTGAAGTAGCTGTGAATTTTCTCCTTAATGTCACAACATAATCAGAGAATCTTAAACTGAAAGAGACCACCTTAGGATCCACAATTTTATAGGTAAGGAAGTGGAGGTGGCTCACAGAAGTCAAGTAAATTGCTCAGAGATTTAACAAGTGACAGAATTAGAATTTAAGCCCAATCCAGGGCTTTTCTATGTAACATGAGAAAACCTCTAATAATCATCATTAACACTTTTATATTATGCTCACTATGTATCAGGCTCTTTACTGAGCACTTTACATATATATTAGCTCAGTTGAAGTTAATAACCTGATGAGGTGGTATGGCCTATTATCCTAGTGTTACATGTGAGCAAACTAAGGCACAGAATTGGAGAGATATGGAGTGATATGTCTAAATCACATAGCTTACTGGTAGAGCTAGAATTTCAACCTGAGTAGTCTGGCTTGTCCATTTGTATTACCCTACAACTTTATTTCAGTGAGATAAATGACTTAAAGATAACCTCAATTAGCTATTTGAATGAAATTAGTGTTTTTGAGTGAGGGAATTTAAAAAAGATATTTCAAAATCTCATATTCAGCAATAATCTACTTAATAGAATTAGTAAAGTGAACCCTTGTTTGCATTTTTCAAAAGAATGCTGAATTATTCAGGTATCTAGTTTTTAAATTACTATATTCAGCTAATATAAAGCTGTGACTTTGTGATTTTTGGCTTATTTATGACCAAGTGATATCAATTTTAAATGTTTTGGTATAACTGAAAGGAAGATGGCATTGAAATACCTTCTTTTCCCGTGAGCCTGTTGAAATTAATTCACCTTTTTAAAACAAGTGTTATTGATGTTTATAGCAGCATTATCAACAATAACCAAATTATGGCAAAGACCCAAATGTCCTTCGACTGATGAGTGGATAAAGATGTGGTATATATCTACAGTGGACTACTTAGCCATAAAAAAGAATGAAATCTTGCCATTGCAACCCATGTGGATGGAGTTAGAGGCTATTCAAAGTGAAATAAGTCGGTCAGAGGACAAATACCTATGATTTCACTCATATGTAGAATTTAAGAAACAAAACATGAACATAAGGGAAGGAAAAAAAGGAAGCAAACATGAGACTGTTAATTATAGAGAACAAACTGGGGGTTGTTGGAGGGGAGGTGGGCAGGGGAGGGGCTAAATGGGTGATGGGTATTGAGGAGGGCACTTTTATGTTGAGCACTGGGTGTTATATGTAAGTGATAAATCACTAAATTCTACTCCTGAAACCAGTATTACACTATATGTTAACAAACTAGAATTTAAATAAAACTTGGAGAAAAAATGTTTTTAAAACAAGTGTTATCAATTTGAATTAATGTAAAAGAAATATCATTTAAAAATCTATTCATGTAAAAAACGCTAAGTAAGGTAAGATACTTCCAAGCATGCTAACTCAAAAAGTTACCTCACATTTCACCTTTCCTGCATCTCTCTGTTGATGTCTCATTTTCCACCTGACCAACCCTGCTTCCTGATTCCAACTTCCAGTGTGAGACCTTAACAACAGTATAATTCCATTTTCTTGCCCCATTTTGGGGTAATTTTCATTATGTATTTTACTTCTATGTATGTTACAGACCTCACCTTAGAGTGTTATGTTTTGTGTTGAGTGGTTATTTGACTTATAAGCGAATTATGAGGAGAAAAACATAGTCTTTATGTTTACTCATTTACCATTTCTGGTGCTCTTTGTTCCTTCCTGTAAGTCTGAGTATCCATCACTGTCCTTTCTCTTTGACCTGAAGGACATCCTTTAGCATTTCTTATTGTGTAGATAGGCTGGCAGGCATGCTCCCAGTTTTTGTTTAGCTGAAAATATCTTTATTTCATCCTACTTTTGAAGGATATTTTTGCTACATATAAAATTTTAGGTTGTTTCCACCCTGGCACTCCCCATCCCTGGTAGTTTAAAGACATCATTGTATTGTCGTCTGATCTCTGATGAGAATTTAGTAGTCTTCCTTGTTTGTCTTGTACATGATTTGTCTTTTTTCCCTCCTTTTTTCTCCCATCTCTGACCGCATTCAATGTTTTTTTTAACTTATCCTTGGTTTTTATCAGTTTGACTATGATATGCCCAGATGTAGTTCTCTTTATATTTATTCTGTTTGGGATTGGCTGCACTTCTTGAAAATTGGTGTTTTTCATCATATTTGGGAAGTTTTGGGCCATTATTTTTTAGATATTTCTTCTGCCCCAGTCCCACTCTTTTTTCCTCTGGGACCACAATCATATATATATTTTAGATAATCTCATATTGGCCCATAGGTCCCTGAAGCTTTATTCATTTTTCTTCAGTCCTTTTTCTCTCTGTAAGGCTGGATAATTTTAATTGATTGGTCTTCAACCTCACTTTCTTCTACTATCTCCAATATATTGCTAAACCCCTCCACTGAAGTTTCAATTTCAAATAGAGTAATTTTAAATTCTAGAATATCAATAGGTTCTTTTTTTATGGTTTTATTTAATTTTTCAGTTAATCTTAATTATTGGTTTTAATATGAGTTTTAATAATTCCTTGGCTTCTTAATCTTCCTTTTGTTTAATTTTATCAAAAAGCCTTATTTTATTTCATCTTGATTATGAAATAGTACTACTAGATATAATTTAGTACAAATTAAAATACTTGGCTACTTATCTAAAAGTTTACATTTTAGGACATTTTATTTTCCTGGATGTTCTAGGTTTTTAATGTTTGAAAACCACACGGATTTATGATTTATGCTAGGATGGATGTGTAATCAAGGGCAGAGATGGGGACAGAAATGAGCTTAAGGTTAGGTTCTTTAGAATGGCCAATGCAATAAAGGGACTAGTGATGTCTTAAATTAGGGACAGAACCTATTAGATTATTATTGCATTTTACCTGTGTTTTGCTCTTACATGGTCATTTATAGAGTCAGGGAATCAGAGACTTTCAGTGCCTCAACAGACTTTAGAAATGATCCTAATAATCTCATATTCATTCTGTTAAAATGGGTGTGTAAGGATTTCATTCATACTAAGTGGGATGGATCTTCCAGTGCAGATTATTATGGCAAGAATAGATAGAATAGTACATACATGGTACAACATAAAGGTTTCAATAGTTCTCAGCCAATATGTGACAGATAATGTATTTTTTTCTAAATGTTTTTATTTAAGTGTAGTTAACATGCAGTGTTATAATATTAGTTTCAGGTATACAGCATAGTGATTCAACACTTCCATACATCACGCAGTGCTCATCACAAGTGCACTCCTTAACCTTCAGCACCTATTTAACCCATTCCCCACCTGCCTCCCTTCTGGTGACCATCCGTTTGTTCTCCATAATTTTTATTTAAATTCTAGTTAACATACTGTAATATTAGTTGCAGGTGTACAATGTAGTGATTCAACACTTCCACACAATAGCCAGTGCTCATCACAGCAATGTACTCCTTAATCCTCATTCACTTGTTTTCCATAGTTAAGAGGCTCTTGTATTTGCTTCCCTATCTTTTTTTCCTTTCCCCTATGTTCATCTGTTTTGTTTCTTAAATTCCACATATGAGTGAAATCATATGGTATTTGTCTTTCTCTGACTTATTTCACTTAGCATGATACTCCCTAGCTTCATCTACATTACTGCAAATGGCAAGATTTCATTCTTATGGCTGAGTAATATTCCACTGTGTGTGTATACACATCTATCTATCTATCTATCATCTATCTGTCAATCACATCTTCTTTATCCATTCATGAGTTGTTGGATACTTAGGCTATCTCCATAATTTGGTTATTGTAGATAATGCTGCTATACACATGTATGTATTCCTTTGTGTTAGTATTTTTGTATTCTTTGGGTAAATACCGAGTAGTGCGATTGCTGTATCATAGGGTAGTTCTATTTTTAACCTTTTGAGGAACACCATACTGTCTTCCAGAGTGGCCACACCACTTTGCATTCCTACCAGTAGTGCAAGAGGGTTCCCTTTTCTCCACATCTCATCAACACCTGTTGTTTTTTGTGTTGTTGATTTTAGCCATTCTGACAGGTATGAGGTGATACCTCGTTGTTTTGATTTGCATTTTCCTGATAAGTGATGTTGAGCATCTTTTTATGTGTCTATGGGCCATTTGTATGTCTTCTTTGAAAAAATGACTATTCATTGTGACAGATAATATTAATGTATAGATCTAAAATATTGCAACAGAAGTAGATTGAGAATTTGAAGGATAAGTAAGTTACTAGTTTAAAAACAGAAAAAAAAAAAAAACCCTGAAGATGGTAGTAGCATAAGTAACCAATGTTTGTTTATTCTGTCACAAAATAAAATCTCTGTAGCAGATCCTGAACATATGTTAGATTACATAGAATGATATATTACACATATGGTATATTATATCAAATATATGTGTATACACATTTATGTGCACATTTGTTTAAATTGTTTAAGTTCTATAATATTATCAAGTAATAATTTTCATCTTCTAAATTGCTATGATATTCATAAATGTTTATCGATAGGGGAATGAAGTGGCTATTTTACAAATGCCTATATTGTTTATCACTCTATCTCCCTAGCATCTATCACAGTGTCTGGCATACTGCAGATGCTTAATAAATATTTATTGAAAAGTAAATGAATGCATCCTATTTTTAAAAATAATCAGTCTTTTGAAAGAGTGCACAGAGAGATGGACTCCATTTTTATACTGACTGTACTACCAAATACATTACATAATAAAATTTAATAGTAAGCTCACACAAAATCATCTGAAATAGAGTTGTTATCCTCAAAATAGGGTTTGTCTTAGCATTTGGGATTTCTCCTGAGTCTTCTTTGATGAACATGAACTTCGTTAATGAACAGGTAACTACTAAAGCATTTTTATGTGATGAGTATCTAAAATTATTAAAGTACCTCCCTCCCACCCTCACTTTGAGTGGTTTCCATTCATTTTGGCATTTAATCACATTCTACCTTGTATTTGTTATTTAAATGTTTCATGTATATGAATATTATTCAACTAGATTGCACGCTTGAGTATGGGGGCCTTCTTTTATACAATTATTTGCCATTTGGTATAATAATATTCATATATAGTTGATAGTATGTATTGAATGATTTAAAAGGAGGTTGCAGAGCACAAGTATTATGTTTGAGACTCTGTTGGCCTTTAATCCTAGACTCCGAGTGATTAATTACCTTTCCACCCACATATCTTTTTAAGGGATACAGCTTCTGTATTATTGGCCTCTGCAGAAGTATGCCCAGGCAGGTGTGCATTTTGTATCTCATGATACCATTCCTTCCAGCCATAGCCATTTGGATTTAGGAGGGGGAACCTGGTTCAAGAGGACCCCAATAAATAGAATGACTAGCAATCTTTTTATCTTTATGTGTATAGAAATGATTTAATCTAATCTGATTGGAATTAGGAAAATGAGTGGTTTAGCAGAACAGCTAAACTAATGAGATTTCATTAGGTTGAGTTAGCTTATATTAAGTTGAATCAGCTGAATTCGTAGGAAGCGGGAAAGAGAAAGGATAGAAGGTGAAGTAGTTTGTTAGTAGAGAGATTGGAGCAACTATGGATACTGAAGGACTGTGAGACATATAAACTGGCTTCACCTGAATTAGCTGTGTGTTTTTGTTTTTGTTAAAGATTTCATTTAAGAGAGAGAGAGACAGAGAGAGCACAAGGAGGGAGAGGGAGAAGCAGATTCCCCACTGAGCTGGGAGCCTGATGGGGGCTCCATCCCAGGACCCGGAGATCATGACCTGAGCTGAAGGCAGACGCTTAACCATCTGAGCCACCCAGGTGCCCCTGAATTAGCTGTTTTAAATCCATGCAGTAGGAACATAAGTATTTGAAAGTTTATTCTTAAGAAAACGGGGATGACATTTTGATGTCAAATACTTCATGCCTGTTTTGTAAATCATCTTTTGTGATCTTGTTGAGGATTAGTTTTAGGGTTTGTTAGGGTTGATCTATTTCACTTTCGTTCTTACTGGATGCTGGGGCCTATAGTCCTAAACCCAGTCCTTTCTTAAGTTTCAGCTTAAAGGCCAGGGTATTTTATCAAGTCCTTTTAAATGGATAGGCCTTAAATGACAGTCTTCTCAGTTGTGAGACTCCGGAGCTCAGGTCCTTAGCTTCCCAGCTGCAATTTTCTTTTGGCATTCTTAGAGTTTTGTGTGCAGTTCAGAAGAGGTCAGCAACTTGAGGGAATATTTTTGCAGGTTTTGGGGCTCCTCTGTGATTCCTTTAAAGCCTTAGTCCCGGTAAGTAGTTTGACAATAGTTTTATTTTTTCCCCTAGCTTTCTTTCCAGAGGCTAGGGTTGTGTTGGTGCACTAGTGGTTTAAGGTGTTAAGTTCAAGCAGTGAGTCTGGCTGTGATCTTTGCTAGAGCTAGCGAACTTTACTTGCTATTACCCTGTAGGAACTGATATTCTGCTACTGCTTTTTCTGTACAGTGGAGCTTAGTATGTTTGTAGCTTTAGCTCTGCTCACCACTTTACATTTTTATTTTATTTCTGGACTACAAGATAGGAATGTGGGGAATAAATATATATAAGTATTTAAATACTATTTATGTAATTATTAAAAATATGTAAATACATATTTAATTTAATCCTTAAATTTTTTTCAATTTTATTTTAATTCCAGTGTAGTTAACGTAGTGTTATATTAGTTTCATATGTACAATATAGTGATTCAGCAATTCCATATATTACTCTGTGCTCATCAAGATAAATGTGTGATTACTCCCCATCACCTGTTTCCCCTTCATCCATCCCCCCTTACCTTTTTTTGGTATAGTTGTGTGAATTTTAACACATATGTCACCAGGACCATAGGATAGAGAACAATCCCATCAAACCAAAACCTCTTACATGCTATTTCATTTTAGTTATACCCTCCCCCACCTATAACCTCTGGCAACCTCTGTTTTATTCTTTGTCACTGTAGTTTTATTTTTTCAAGAATGTCTTATCCGTGGAATCATACATTATTTAGCCTTTTGTGAGACTGGTTTATTCTGCATAATGTTTTTAAGATTCATCCAAGTTGTTGCATGTACCAATAGTTCATTCCTTTTTATGAGAACAAACAAATGTACCACAGTTAGTTCATCCATTCACCAGTCGAAGGACATTTGGGTGCAGTTATTTTTTTTTAGAGTTTTTGAACAGAGCTGCTATAAACATTCATATACAGGTTTTTGTGTGAACAGTGTTTTTGTTTCCCTAGGGTAAATATCTAGGAGTGGGATTGCTGGGTCCTATGGTAAATATATGTTCAACTTTCAAGAAACTGCCAAACTGTTTTCCTGAGCGGTGGTACCATTTTGCATCCCCCAATAATGTATGAAAATTATAATTGCTCTGCATCCTCACTAGCACTTCTTATTGTCAATATTTTTATTACAGTCATTCTGATAGGTGTGTATTGATAACTCATTGTGATTTGCATTTCTCTTTTGGCTTATGATTTTGAACATATTTACATGTGCTTATTTCCCATCCATATATCCTATTTGGTGAAATGTCTGTTCAAGTCTTTTGCCCATTTTTCAATTGAGTTGTTGTTGTTGTTGTTGTTTTAAGGCTAGCTAAATCCACTCCTCTCCCCCCACCCCTCCCAGGCCCTGGCAATTTTCTCCTTTTCTCTTTTGTCATTACCATGTGTTTGGAGCTATGATGGGGTGAGTCTAGATATAAACTCACTGTGCCATCTAGATAGAAAGTTCAGAGCAGAATAGTTTTGAAGTCAGAATTTTTTATGTGAAAGGATTGCAAAAAACAATGGAAATGGAAGGACATAATTATAAATATCTAAATAATCCCACTAGATGTTCCTTCTTAGGTATGTATTCTGATCTAGAAAATGAAATGAAACTAGTTTGTATTCAGATCAACTGATTTTGAGAGATTAGTTTAAGCCTAACTTTTGGCTACGAATTATAAATTCCTCCATTTAAAAACCAGTTTTGAAAGTCTTTTTATATAGTCTTGTATTAAGTATATTGAACATTCAATATTGAATTCAGTGAAGATTTTTTTTTATGATTTTGTCTATTTATTTGAGAGAGAGAGAGCAAGCACAAGTGGGGACCAAGGGAATGGAAGAAGCAGACTCCCCGCTAGGCAGGGAGCCTGATATGTGGTGCTCGATCCTAGGATCCTGAGATCATGACCTGAGCCAAAGGGAGATGCCTAACTGACTGAGCCACCCAGATGCCCCTGAATTCATTGAAGATTTACAGACATACGTTTTATTTCATTGCCGTTTTAAATTGATGTCCCTTCATGGCAATTATCATAGCATTGGGTGCTAGAATATACAAAGACTCGGGGTGCCTGGGTGGCTCAGTCGTTAAGCGTCTGCCTTCGGCTCAGGGCGTGATCCCGGCATTCTGGGATCGAGCCCCGCATCAGGCTCCTCCGCTGGGAGCCTGCTTCTTCCTCTCCCACTCCCCCTGCTTGTGTTCCCTCTCCACTGGCTGTCTCTCTCTGTCAAATAAATAAATAAAATCTTAAAAAAAAAAAAAAGGAATATACAAAGACTCCTGCTTCAAGCATTTGTTACATGTTCTAATTAAAAAAAAAACAAATTGATAATGTTTAATGAGTACTAAGATATTAAAATGTTTTCCCAAGCTTTGTCAAGAATATAATGCTAAAATGATGGCTTACTACAAAGCAACTTGTAATTACCACTTTAAAATAAAAGGCAAGTCAACACTGATTTAAGTGAACAATGACTTAGATACTTGGCACTTATAAATAGAATGACTGCTTATATAAATTACATCTTTAGAAATTTGTCTTCAGTTTTATTGGCAGAATTATAATTTCCAAGGGAAACATTTTAGGGGAAAGAAGATACTTTATTTTTCTTACATTAAATCATAAGGTAGAACATACTATATAGTTTTTGAAGGTAGTATATATTTCGTTCTCAAAGTTTCCATGTTTTCTCATGAATAAGACCAAAGTATTAAATTACAAGAAAGGTAGTTGAGCAGTATTACCAACAATAGCCAAACTATGGAGACAACCCAAATGTCTATCAACTGATGAGTGGATAAAGAAGATGTGGTATATATCTGTGATGCAGTATTACCCAGCCATCAAAAAGAATGAAATCTTGCCATTCGCAATGACATGGATGGAGCTAGAGTATGCTATGCTAAGTGAAATAAGTCAGTCAGAGAAAGACAAATACCATATGATTTCACTCATATGTGGAATTTAAGAAATGAAACAGATGAACTTATGGGAGGAGGATAAAAGAGAGACAGGGAAACAAAGCATAAGAGACCCTTAAACATAGAGAACAAACTGAGGGTTGATGGAGGAGGTTGGTGGGAATGGGGCCAGATGGGTGATGGGGATTACATGAGGGCACTTGTTCTGATGAGCACTGGGTGTTGTATGTAAGTGATGAATCACTAAATTCTACTCCTGAAGCCAACATTGCACTGTATATTAACTAACTAGAATTTAAATAAAAATTTGACAAAAAGAAAAAAAAATGTAAGGTAGTTGAGGTCTCACTATCAGATTATATATTCTCTTCTGAATCCGCTGGATTCTGTAAATTAAATGTTTAAATTAGGCTGTCATCAAAAATGATCTTGACTTGAAAGCATGTGCTACTTCAGAATTATGTGTGGATTAAATCCCTTAAAACGGACTTATTTTTCAGTTATTTGAGTTATTAATATATCTAGTAGTTGTGGAATTCCAAGTTTTGATTTGGAATTTCCTCTTGCCCTTGATTCTCATTTTGGTTTGAAAATGTTTCTTTGATATGTCTGGAATTTATAATAAATGGCACTAATTACTACATACCAGAAACATTTGATAGTCATTAGTAGATACTCATTATTTTATGCATAGTTTAGTAATTCATTTGAAAAATTATTTTAAAATTTTATAATAGAAATATTTTCACCTTACAATCCTGAAAAAGTGACTTTTTTTCCTCCCTTAAATAAAATCTCTCAAACTAAAGTGGGATAGGTTTCCAGTTGAATAGTTTTGGTAATCTTTATCATAATGTGTTAGCAAACATCACTGTATAAGACTGACAGTTTATAGCTTCGTGAGAAACTATAGCATTATGATAGTATGTACGCTCAGAATTTAAGAAATGACATAAATACTTTATTGTACAGAAAGGACTGAAACACAGTGAAGAAAATACAAGGAAGACAACATTTAGTCTCTGAAGTCTCTGAAGATCAAAGATAATTTTTCTGTGCAATTGAACAATGAGAGAAAAGATGTCAGAAAGAGTGAAAAATAATCTAATTTTACTGTCTGTGCTTTAGATAATGATGCTCATCAGAGCCATATATTTTTTATATCATAGACTTCCTTTCACGAAATCTTCACTGTTTTTTTCAGCCTTGAAATGTGGTTCTTCTGGTAACGGCTTTGTTACTCATTTTAAGTCATTCTTCTTTTAATTGCTTATATGATTTAATATAGAATTCATTGTTATAAATGGAATTAAAAATGTAATGCCAGTCTCATTAATATAATCTCGAATTAGTAGCTATTTCTATGTTCTGTTTAATTCTGAGGTTTCTTGAGTCCAAGATAGTATTGACTATAATTGCTGTTTTGGTTTATTTCATAACCACTGCTTTATAAGATTTCATTTTATGGATGGGGAAATTGATGTCCAAATGGTGAAGAAATAGTTTACTCAAAGTCACACAGATATTTAGTTGTCAGACTGAAACTAGAATATAGGTTATCCTATTTTTAGTCAAGTGTTTTCGTCTACATGTGTGTTTGTGTATTATTTCTTTTGTGTGTGTTTGTGTATTGTTTCTGAAATTAGGCTGAGTAAATTGAAATTAATATCTTAATTTGTAAATCTAAAGTTACTTACAGAATATATACTGCATTAGTTTTCTGTTTCTGTAACAAATTACCACAAATTAGATGGCCTAAGCAATATAAATTTGTTATCTTATAGTTCTGTAGATCAGAGGTTCAACATGAATCTCACTGGGGTAAAATCAAGGTGTCGGCATGGCTGCATTGCTTTCAGGAGGCTGTAGGAGAGAATCCGATGATCCCTTGCTCTTTTCCAGGTTCTAGTGGCTGCCTACTTTCTTTGGCTCATGGTTGCCTCTTTTCAGTTTCAAAGCCAACAATACTGAGTCTAGTCCTTCTTGCGCTGCCATCTGTCCTGTTCTCTTTCTTTGAAAACACCTGAGAAGGGTTCTTTTAAGAATTCAAGGGATTATATTGGGCCAACCCAGATAGACCAGGATGATCTATCTCATGGCCATAATCTTAATTACATTTGCAAGCTCCCTTTTGCCATGTAAGATAACAAATTCTGGGGATAAGGATGTTGACAGCTTTTAGTAGGGAGGCACAGATAAAAAAAATTTTTTTCTTAAGGGATTTTATTGATTAAATAATCTGTGAAGAACTTTTTATTAAACAGTATGCAAAGCTCTAGACCTAAGAATAACTATCATTTAATTATAAGACTCATGAACTTAGTTTCTTGAATGCTAGAAATATAATTGTAAAGAATAATATAGGGTGTAACATCTAGCATGGCTAATTTTGTACATAATAAATTAAGATGTAATTTAAATCTCATACTACATGTATAGGGTTTGCAACATAGTGGGTTTATTATATATGTACCTAATTCTTTGTTGTTGGTTTCACTTTTGTTCTAAAGGCCGAGAAATAAAGAGTTCTTTTCTGTATTATTTCTGAATAGTAGATTTCATTTAAATGACTTTGCCCCTTTTCCTTTTAGCTCTCTAAATTTTTCATCTGACACTTTTTAATGCTCATTTGAAAGTTCAGCCACACACCTTAGAATAAGACTCCCCTCTTTCTGGTTTAAAGGAAGTGTAAAGCAATCCTAAGCTAGTAATGAACCTCGTTGTTATATTCTTATTTTTATGTTTCAGTATCAACATATTTGTTTCTGATTCTGATGTGACCAAATACTATTTTAAGTACTTTGGTTCCAGTAATAGGTATCCTGTGTAATTCATCACTATCTCTTTGTAGAGAAAGGACTTTTGCTTCTGAAACCTAGACCTCATAGCTAGTTTTTTTATTTCTTTTGCCAACTCATCTTGGTAATTCTGCTTGACTGCTTGCATTTCTGTTCACTGGTCATGTGTATGACTCTCTGATATCAAATGCTGGTAATTTCTAGTCTGGCTTTTCTTGTGCACTGACAGGCAAACAGTTGGTTTTGCTATTCAGAGTTTAAATGAGACCATATCAAGTTTTTATTATCTTAATGTTTTACAATACTGTCGTTGTAGATACACAGTAGGTACTTGATGAATAAAATAATTGCATCTTCCATTTGAAGCCTTCAGAGCTCATGAACATGTATTCTTAATGATTTCCTAATGATTTCTGAAGTTCCTATTTATACCTCCAGGGAAATAGATAGCTATCTCTATGTAAATATGGTTACTTATTAAATTACAAGGAGATTTAAACCTTGCTTTGGACTAAAAAATAACTATCCTTAGTATTTACCATAATGGTTCCTAAATTTTTGGATTTCATGAACTAGTAAAATGTATTAGAAAAAGGACAAATAAGTGCCAACTTTTTATTTTTCTAAGAGCATTACAAAACCCTAGGTGTTATCAGCTATCACCATTGTATCATAAAAGAACATTTGGGACACCTGGGTGGATCAGTCAGTTAAGCCTGTGACTCTTAATTTTGGCTCAGGTCATGATGTCAGGGTTGTGAGACTGAGGCCCGTGTGGGGCTCCGTGCTGGGCGTGGAGCCTGCTTAAGATTCTCTCTCTCCCTCTCCCTCAGCCCTTCACTCCTTCTCCCTTTCCCTCTCTAAAAATAATAAAAAAGAATATTTGAATATCAAAGTAGGAAGGACAAAATCACAGAATGAAATGTCCTCTACATTCAATAATGTTAGCTTTATAGAAAAACTTAATACATTCATTTACTTGTCTAATTTTACTGAGAATGACTAAAATTCATTAAAAAAAAATTGGTCTTGGTTACTGCTTATAGTCCTCCCCTTTTATTTCTGTTATGTGGGGCTGAAGACTCTGTATGTGGCTTTTTTAAATCCTAAAGGTAGTCAGTGGTTGAAAGTAAGGAGTAGGAGGAATTTAGAAGTAGTAGTATTTTTCTTAGGGTGACTTCTTTTGATCACAGATCCAACATTTTGGTATGGTAAATAGCAATTTATCCTTTCTGCCCACTGCTGTACTCCTTTTTCTACAAAAATATCACATTCTCCCATTTTAAAGAGTATTTAGTACTGTTTAATCCTCCATGCTTTCCACATCCTTGAGCCTTAATTTTGTTGTTGTGGCAATCTAATGCTTCTGTTCTCATGGTCTACTTAGTACTTTATTTATGATTTATTGGTATTTGAAGAATTAAAGTATATAACATGATATATTCAGAATAGCATAGAAGTGTTTAAAATGAAAGATATTTCTTGACCTCAGCCTCTTGTCCTTTTCATTAAAGATAATCACTAAATTTCTAGTATAACTTATTAAAAAACATTTTATACATATACCAGTAGCTGAATTTATTTATGTATGTCTTCTAATGTATATATCTATTAAAACATACACAAATGAGTTTACACTAATGGTACATTTGTAGCTTTATTTCAGGTTCTACTTTGGCCTTTTGTTTTTTTTATATTTAAGAGTTCATGTTTAATTTATGGCTCTCTATCCCAATTTTTATATATACAAGTATTTGAAATTCTTCTTGGTACAAGTAAGGATACAAAAAAAAATAGTACTTTGTTATATTTTTAGTATGCTACAATTAAATCTAGATTGATAATTATAAATTACTCCTATACAAGTGCTATTGTAAGCCAGGAACTTTTTTAACAATTTAAATTATTAGAAAATGTTATTCCTTGGCATGTATATTAAATCTTTTCCTCAAATTTTATAGCAAAATTTTGTGTAGTAAGTAAAATTTATTTCTAGTTATTTTTTACGTTGGATGATTCATCCATAAAATGGGGAGAAAAATAAGGGGGCAAGTGTGTATGTCAGATTTTGTTTAATTTAGAAAGGTTTTAAAATAAATTACCACAAGGAGAGGGTTATTATATGCCAACAACCATGCCTACTCATAAAAATGTAGTTTATTTCAGCAGTCACAGTTTAAAGATTTAATTCTTATATGATAAATACATTGTCCATTCCATTTGCTGATCTTTTATGGCTAAGTGTTGTGTACTTCTTTGATTACACTTCTCTTTCATACTGAAAGATATAACTGTTTTGGGCAAATTACCTAACCGTGAACCGAGAGTCCTTTTCTTTGATGGCAGTGGACATCTTTTGGAAAAGAGTGGTACTTTGAACATCATAGGTCACATCATAGGTTGGTTTTACCTGGACTTGACAGTTTTCTTAGTGAATTTGGTGTCCTGACAAAAGAAATCTGCTAAACTGGTGTAGGATACATGTGTTTTTTGTCATGCTGTTTCTTACTGTGTTTAACTTAGATATGCCATTTATAATAAAAGTCACATCTTAGAAGCAACTAATAAGAGGTTTAATGCTGGGTGTTTGACCTTTCAAACTAAGTAACTTGAGGTGAAAACTTTCCCCTATTCATGAACAAGATAATGATTACACAATCCAGATAATTCTGTGTGATTACACAACTGATAATTTTGAATGAGTTGGTTGCCTGGTGTGATTCACAAATTTGGAAAACTATTTCTCACTCTTAGGCCTTGCTTTTTTTTTTTTTTTCAAGTTTTTATTTAAACTCTAATTAGTTAACATAGAGGGTAATACTGGTTTCAGGTGTAGGATTTAGTGATTCATCACTTACATATAACACTTGATGTACTTTATATATAAACATAAATGTACAGATATAAATATGTTTGCTAAGGTTATTTACCTCGAATACTCTTGTCAAATTTCTTTTATTTTCTGAAATTCTGGCTTGTCTCCATACCCAAAATTAATGTTGTGATTATGGTAGTAATGACTATTAATATGTTCAAAATGACACATAATTCAAGTTTACTATATTTAAAGTTAGGAAGGAATTTCTGCCGTGTAGGGTATAGGAAACTAATGTTAATTTATTGTCAGGGACTAGAACTTAAATAATACTAGCTTTTTTGTTTTTTCTTTGATCCTAAACTTTTTGAAAAATTTTTTTAATGAACTAGCAAGTTTGGTTATTGTATTCATCAACTAAAAAACTGAGTAAACTTGGGTTTCAGTTCTGACTCTTTCATTATTTAGTTTATGACCTTGGGAAAATTCCTGTGGCATTAGTTTTTTTGTTTGTTTGTTTGTTTTGTTTTTTAACTTTTTAAATAGTGGAGTTGAATTCCTAGTTTATATCTGAAATCCAATCTGCTTCTAATATATTTGGTGACATTTTATGATCCTTTTCCCTGCGCCCCGCGCTCCCCCACTCAGGGCAAAATAATTTTGAGTTACATTTATTTTTTTTTTTTTTTTTTTTCCTTTCTCATTCATTCTTCACTTTGAATAATTTTTTTTTTTTTTTTTTTTTATTAATAATGATTTTTTATTATATTATGTTAGTCACCATACAGTACATCCCCGGTTTTCGATGTAAGGCTCGATGATTCATTAGTTGTGTATAACACCCAGTGCACCATGCAATATGTGCCCTCCTTACTACCCATCACCGGTCTATCCCATTCCCCCACCCCCCTCCCCTCTGTAGCCCTCAGTTTGTTTCTCATAGTCCATAGTCTCTCATGTTTCATTCCCCCTTCTGATTACCCCCCCTTTCTTTATCCCTTTCTTCCCCTACTGATCATTCTAGTTCTTATGTTCCATAGATGAGAGTTGAGTTACATTTAAATATACCTCTTTCTGTGTAAAGATATGGTTTAGGACTTAGAAATTGAGAGGGTGCAAGTTTTGTTTTGTTTTTTATTAAGATTTTATTTATTTATTTATTTAAGAGGGAGAGAGAGAGACAGAGAGAGCGTCCATGTGCAGGGGGAGGGAGAGGCAGACTCTCCGCTGAGCAGGAAGCCCAACGTGGGGCTTGATCCCAGGACCCCCATCATAACCTGATCCGAAGGCAGATGCTTAACTGACCTAGTCACCCAGGTGCCCCGAGAGGGTGCAAGTTCTAAATCAGACAGAATCTTATTAATTCTTTGCTTCAAGAAAAAGAAAAATCTGAAACAATCTCACCTTACACCTAAAGGAACTAGAAAAAGAGAACAAAGCCAAAAGTTGGTAGAAGGAAGGGAATAATAAATTTCAGAGTGGAAATAACTGAAATAGAGACTAAAAAACCAATAGAACAGATAAATGAAACTAAGAGCTGGTTCTTTGAAAAAAGAAACAAAATTGGTAAACCTTTCGCCATACTCATTAAGGAAAAGAGAAAGGACTCAAATGAAACCAGAAATGAAAGAGGAGAAGTAACAATCCATACCACAGATATACAAAGGAATTTAAGAGACTACTATGAAAAATTATATGCCAACAAATTGGACAACCTAGAAGTGGTTAAATTCCTAGAAATGTGCGGTCTTCTAAAATGGAATGAGGAGGACATAAAAAATTTGAACAGACCTGTTACTAGTCACAGAATTGTATCAGTAATGAAAAAAACTCCCAGCGAACATAGTCTACGACCAGGTGGCTACACAGTTGAATTCTACCAAACATTTAAAAAAGGGTTAATACCTGTTCTTCTCAAACTATTTCAAAAAATACAAGAGGAAGGAAACCTTCACTCTATGAGGCCAGCATTGTCCTCATACCAAAACCAGACAGACACAGGCCAATATTTCTGATGAACATAGATGCAAAAGAACTTAAAATATTAGCAGGCCAAATTCAGCAATACATTGAAAGAATTATTCACCATGATCAAGTAGGATTTATTCCAGCAAAGATGGTTCGGTATCCACAACTCAATGTGATACTTCCCATTAACAAAATGAAGATAAAAACTATATGGTCAGCTAAATAGATGCAGAAAAAACATTTGACACAGTTCAACATCCATTTATGATAAAAACTCTCAACAAAGTGGGTTTAGAGAGAGCATACCTCTATGTAATAAAGGCCTTATATGACAAACCCACAGCTAACATTATACTCTGTGGTGAAAAGCTGAAAGATTTTCCTTTAGATCAAGAATAATACAAGGATGTCCACTCTCACCGCTATTATGCAACATAGTACTGGAAGTCCTAGTCATAGCAATCAGACAAGAAAAGGAAATAAAAAGCATCTGGATTGGAAAGGAATAAGTAAAATTGCCACCATTTGCTGATGACATGACCCAAAAGACTCAACCAAGAAGCTATTAGAACTAATAATTGAATTTAGAAAAGTTGTAGAATGCACAGAAATCTGTTGCATTTCTTTCTTTTTAGAAATCTGTTGCATTTCTAACAAGGTAGGAGAAAGAGAAATTAAGAAAATAATCCCATTTATTGCACCAAAATGAATAAAGTACCTAGGAATAAATTTAACCAAGGAGATGAAAGACACATAAAGTGAAAACTAAACAACATTGATGAAAGAAATTGAAGATGGCATAAAAAATAGATATACCATGCTCATGGGTTGGAATAATTAATATTGTCAAAATGTCCAAACTATCCAAAACAATCTCTTTGGTGCAATCCCTAGCAAAAAATCAACAGAATTTTTCACAGAACTAGAACAAATAATGCTAAATTTTTTATGGAACCAAAAAGACTTCAAATAGCCATAGCAATCTTGGTGGGGGTGGGGGGACAAGGCTGGAAGTATCACAATCTCAGATTTCAAGCTATACTACAAAGCAAAACAATAATGGTGCTGACACAAAAATAGATACTTAGATCAATGGAATAGAATTGAGAGCCCAGATATATATCATATATTTGTGCTTATATGGTCAATTAATCTATGACAAAGGAGGCAAGGATATACATACAATGGGGAAAAGACAGTCTTTTCAATAAATGGTGCTGGGGAAACTGGGCAGCTATGTGCAAAAGAATGAAACTGGACTGTTTTCTTGTACCATACACAAAAATAAACTCAAAATGGATTAAAGACCTATATGTAAGACCTGAGACCATCATACTCCTAAAAGAAAACATAGGCAATGACCTCTTGGAAATTGGCCTTAGCAACGTATTTATGGATAGGTATTTTCAGGCAAGGGAAACAAGCAAAAACAAACTTTTGGGACTACACCAAAATAGAAAGCTTTTGTACAGCAATGAAAATCATCAGCAAAACAAAAAGGCAACCTACAGAATGAGAGAGGATGTTTGCAAGTGATATATCCAATAAGGCATTAATATGCAAGATATATAAAAAAGTCCTACAATTCAACACCCCGCCCCCCAAAAAAACCCCAAACACAACAATTCAATTAAAAAATGGGTGGAAGACCTGAATAGACATTTTTCCAAAGAAGACATACAAATGACCAACAGGCACATGAAAAGATACTCAGCATCAGTAATCATCAGGGAAATGCAGATCAAAACCACAATGAAATACCACCTCATACCAGTCAGAGTGGCAAATAGTAGAAAGACAAGAAATAACAAGTGTTGGTGAGGGTGTGGAGAAAAGGGAGCTCTTGTGCACCATTGGTGGGATTGTAAATTGGTGTAGCTTCTGTAGAAAACAGTATGGAGGTTCCTCAAGAAATTAAAAATGGGAATACCATATGGTCCAGTGATTCCAATTCTGGGTATTTCTCAAAGTAAATGGAAAGACAAATTTGAAAAGATGTATGCACCGCTATGTTCATTGCATTATTTACAGTAGCTTGAATATGGAAGCAGCTTAAGTGTCCATTACTAGATGAATGGGTAAAGAAGACTTGTCACACACAGACCATGGAATATTACTCCGCCATAAAAAAGAATGAGATCTTGCCATTTGTGACAACATGGATGGATCTCATGGATATGGGCTAAATGAAATAAGAGAGAAGAATTATATGGTTTCACTTATTTGTGGAATCTGAAAAACAAACTAAGAAACAAACAACAGAAATAGACTGGTAAATACAGAGAACAAATTGGCGGTTGCCAGAGGGGTGAGGAGATGGGCAAAATAGGTGAAGAGGATTATGGAGTATGAATTTCCAGTTATGAAATAAATAAATTGCAGAGATGAAAATTGCAGCATAGGGAATATAGTCAATAATATTGTAATAATGTCATATGGTGACAGATGGTAATCACATTTATTGTGTTGTTTATCGCATTATGTATAGAAATGTGGAATCACTCTTTTTGTGTACTTGAAACTAATACAGCATTGTATTTCAACTATACTTAAATAATAAAAATTTAAAAAAAAATCTCTTTGCTGACTGCAATGTGTGACCTAATGAAGAAATGAAGGAATCAGGGGTTTTAGACTAATGTGAGGTGGGAATAATAAGATTTTGTGTGTGTATATGTGTTTGGTGGTATGTGGTATTTTATTATATTTATGTATGTGTTCATGTAAGTATGTATACACTCTCCTATCAAATCATGTTATTATTAAGTCTCTATTTTAGGCAAGTGTTTTGAACCTGGATATTGGGATTATGGCCTTCTCAAGTATATCTGTCCCTCTTTCAGTTGTAATGTTGAGACCAGCATATATTCCTACTTTTCCTCCAAGGGTAGAGCAACCCCTTCCCCTCTGCATGTTTCCCTCTCACAGCTGCTGTGAGTTTCCATGAAGTTTTGATGTACCTCTTCTACGTATTAAAGATTTTGCCTCAGGTTGATAACCAAATTATTCTGGTCAAAGTTTCTCACCTAGGTTGAATGCAATTGTGCTAGTGCCCTCAAGTACAGGTTTGCAGATTAAGGTTTTGTTTTGTAAGGAAGGTAAGCTAGATGGTTCTGGGTTAAGTTTCAGCATTGTTTACTGTTCTCCCTTAGCCAGCAATGGGGAGCTTACTCAGAATTCTCCCTCAACTTTTCCATGTTCCTAGTGGGGTTCCAGGAGGAAGAGTGTGCAAGAAGGTGTGTATAAAGGAAAAACACACTCCCTTATGTTCCTCTACTTTCAACACTCTACTTGCACTCAGAACACTTTAGTTCACAACACTTCTGACATCTTCCATACACCAAATAGTCCTATGACATCAGCTGGGTGTCCTGCAGTTTAACTCAATTCTGACATTATTTACCTGGAGTTAGCATCAGATCCCACTAGTTAGGGGTTTAGTCCTTTAAGACTGCTCCCTTCCCACTTCAGGTGCCATTTGCAAGTCCTGATTGTTACCTGTGCTTCTGACCAAAGCCCCAGAAGTCAGAGATTCCCAAGTCTTCCTCTTTGGGTTCAATAACTTTGCTAGAGCAGCTCACAGAACTCTAGAGAATAGCTTACTTACTAGATTACTGGTTTATTAGAAAAGGATATAATTCAGATGGAAGATTTACATAGACCAAGTTATGTGGGAAGAGCCGTGGGGTTTCTATGTTCTCTCCAGGTGCTACCCTCTCAGCATTTTCACATGTCCACCAACATGTAAGTGAGGGGTTTGGGGCTGAAAGTTCCAAACATCTAATCACTTTGTTAGTTTTCCTGGCAACCGGGTCCCTGTCCTTAGGTTATCAGGCTTTCCAAAAGTCACCTCATTAACATAAACTCATGTGGTTGAAAGGCATTTGCTATGAATAACAGAAGACACCTTTATCCCTCTCATCACTTACAAGGTTTCAGTAGCTCTGCCAGGAAAGGGGAAGAACAAATAAATATTTCTTGTTATAAATCACAGTGTCGCAGTGTGCAACCCCCCCCCCCTTTGTGACCTCCAGGATTTCACACTCTCTTGATAGCTCCGGTCAGCCTTTCATAGTTCATTTATAATTTCTAGTTTAGTTTTCTTGGTGGTTTATACGGTGTTCAGTGGCATCTGTTCCAGGTTAGGAAAAGCTCAGGTCCTTTTTCTCTCCCTAGGTGTCTTTCTTCATATTGTTTTTGACCTATGGCCTTAGTTCCCTGATGGGCTCAGGAGGAGTCAGTCCATAGTTTGGTATTTAACAGTTTTTTATGTCCTTCTTGTATTAGTGGGAGTGACACTCTTTCCAGATCTTTATACCTTCCATCTTAAACTGGAATTCCTTCTGCTTTTTAAAAATACTTTTATTTTTATGTTGTTGTTCTCTGTTAACTCATTGTCTTTTTTTCCCTTTTAAGTCTTAAACATATTTATAATAGCTGATTAAAGTGTTTGTATGCTCCCTTCTGTATTCAATTTTTCTATTCTTGTGAGTCATGTTTTCCTATGCCTTTGAATTTCCAAGTAATTTTTATTGCAGTTATATATATAGTATAATTTTTATTATATATTGTATAGTGGATGTCTTTTTGTCAGCTTGATCTTTTGTAGTTTTGTTACACAAGTCTAGAGTAAATGTACTAAATAGTAGCCTTTCTGGGATCTTACTTGAATGCCTGGAGTGTCGAGTGAGTTTGCTGTACTCTGAATGGTCAGGACTCCTAAGTACAGCACTGTGATTTCTGATATGACAGTTTAACCCAAGCTTCCTAGTACTATGTGTGCCAGATCTCACAGAATCTCACCCTGTGCATTCAAGTGTAAAATTTGCTAAAGCTTCAGACCTTATTGCAGATTCTGGAGTTCATTTTATGTAAAACTACCTTTTTGGTAAATGGTCCTGCAAATTCTATCCACATTAGTGTCCCTAAACTTTATATATCTGCATCTTGAGCTCATTGAGGCCACTGTGCTCTGCTTGGGCTCTACCTCACTGCAGGGTAGTTTGGAACATGCTTCTGGGCAGAAAGCCTTGGCTGTTGTGGGGCTAACTATGTATTTTCCTTTTCTTAGGGATCTCAATCCTGGGCTGCCTCTTATGTTCAGTGTCTGAAAACAGATACTATTTCATCTGTTGCTTTAGTTTTATAGTTGTATATGGTGAAAGAGGTAATCAGATACCAGTTATTCTGCCATGGCTAGAAGTGGAAGTTCTGTTATTTATTTTTTCCGTTGAGTAAATTTTATGTGCCAGTCATCATAAACTCTTACATCTTAAATGCTTTACATCTTATTTAATACTTGTTTAATTTTTATGAAAACCACATTTTATTGCAATAACTTATAATTAATAATTATCATTATCATCACCATTTTACAAATGAAAAATATAGAGAGGGTCAGCAGTTTCCTAGTGGGAATAAATCCTAGTAATTAAGTGGTATAGATGTATACTAATTAAATAGTATAGCATGTCTTTGTGTTATAAGCTGTTATATTAAATTATTGAATTTTTAAAATGTATTAAAAATTTAGCTATTTTTAAAATTCATTATTTAATTTTGAGAGTAGATACCCAATCAGTTACAGTAGGGTTTGGCAACTTTTTTCTTATAGGGCCACATGGTAAATGTTTTAGACTTGTGGACCATACTGACTCTGTTGCTAGTACACAGCTCTGCTATCATAGCTCAGAAGTAGGCATAGAAAATACATAAACAAATTGGTGTGGTCATGTTCCAGTAAAACTATTAAAACAGATGACCAATTTATTGGGCCCTAATTTGTGACTACTGAAATTAGATTAAGGGTTCCTGTGGTTTTGATCTTTAGTATTTCTATATGTGTTCTTTTCTTTCTTTTTTTTTTATGTTATTGTTGAGAAAACTTGGCATTTTTGTAGTGATAAAGATCATTTCTAAGCTTGTTTTAAAATAAAAAGCAAGTAAGTGCCGAAGTGATAAATTGCTTCATCTTTATAGCAAAATCCTAATTCCTGTATATTTTCCTCTGAAGTAGGATGTATGTTTTTTCTGAGAGTTGAACTTCTAACTTTAAGTAGATGGATTCATTGGTAGCAGTTAAATTATAGGCAGCAGGCTATTTTCTTAGTTGCTATATCCTTAGTGTCTAGCATGATACTATAAAGATGCATGCTTATATTTTATTGTAAAGAATGTCAGGAAAAAAAGTTGTACATTTGGGATAACCAAGTATTTTAGCATTTTAATTAAACATTAAATTACAAATCAATTACAGATCATCCAAATTGTTAAGCAAAACAACCTAAATGAAGGTGGTTTGTTTTTTTTATAGAAGTAGGATACTTTCTGACATATTTAGGAAATTAAATTAATGCATGTAAACATATACAGTGCATTGTCATGAGGGGTTTATGGAGAGAAAAGCAGTTACTTAGAATGGCAACTTAGAATACATCCACATAAGAAAACTTGAAGGAAAGCCAAGAAAATGGAAGTGAAATGAATGATCAGATTGCTAGAGGAAGATAAGAACAGGACTGTATTGGGGTTAGAGTTCAGAAAGAGGGGTAGTTCCTGTGTGGAGGAAACAAAGCAAAACATTAAAACTAACAAAAAACAAATAATATAAAAAGTATACCTAGAGTCTAAGTTCTGTTAGGGTGTTCTGAGATGACCAGAAACCCAATCCTGGGAAACCTACGAAGTCATTCATAACTAATCTACACAAAAGTGACTGAACTTGATTGCTTAGAAAGGTGAAGACAAATAGTTGTTTAGTTCTAGAATGTTTGACAGAGGTGAAACAAGAGATGAAAATGAGGTCAGTTTCTTAGGTGACTTTGGAGAATGGATAAGTATCTTAATGTCAATAAAAGAACTAGAAAAAATGATGAATTAGGATATGAGGCTGGAAGCTTACACTTGTGTCTTTCTTTACTAATTTAAAATAAAAATTTCTATCTTCACAATCCATCAGAATTTCAATTTATAAAACCTCTCAGGCACTTGTTTTTAATGCTATATTTAAACCACTTTTAATTAACAATTTTATCCCAAGTTGTATGAATTATTTTTTGGCCTATTAACTCTTTATTTTGTGGGTTATTGTTGAATCATATTTGTTCTAGGGACTGACAATTTTAGGGATGTTAGAACTGCCTTTCTCTGGACTAGATGTACTCTGATTCTTTTGATCACAATGATATGAAAATTTCAGTGTACTATGAAACAGAAACCTTTCAAAAGGATTTCTCCCCACTTTATTTCTTGTCCAATGGAATACAAACATTACCTGTACTTTCCAATACCTCCATTTGCAGGTGGGAGTCTTCAATTGTTTAAAAAGTCCTTGTACTCAGAATTAGCCTAGTTAGCAATCAAAAATTGTATGTTGGGCAGTAGAAGTTTTACGTCCTGTATTCAGGCATCTGTAGATACCAGCAGATGACTGTTCAAACAAAAAGTGGAAGTGTTTTGACCCTTCATATCCTTCATATCACTTTCCCTATGGCAGAAATTGTGAGGTTCAGTGATAACTTTTTTTCGCCTTGCTTGGAAAACTAGGGGACAGGTTTGTCCTTAATGTATTTATGGAGACAAACATATCAAACATGAAAAATGGCAATAGATCTTTAAATGGAATTTGCATAAGTTATTCATTTTCTCTCGGGGAAAAAAATATAATCCGTCTTGTGGGAAAGGGCACAGTGACTTTTTATTCCTTGTCTAGGAGTAAGGGTTATGATTTGTTAGTCTCACTTGTTTTCACGAAGACAAATTGTTACATTATGGCACAAGGAGTCTTAGTTTCCTTTGGGGTTTTATTTCTTATAATAATGTCATATTTATCTGATTGCTGTGGCATGGTGGGAAAAGCATTGGAATTGGTATGAGGTAGGTTTAACTTCAGGATTCAGATGCATTTGGACGAGAGGCATCTTCTTTCAGCCTCAATTACCTTATCAAGAAAATTAAAAATTTTAAGATTTCCAGGATTATTTTGAAGATTAATTTGATAGCTTATATGGAAAAAATTTGCAAATGATATAGGGCTGTACAAATGTAAATTAATATTCTTTAAAATCTTGTAGTTAAAATTATGGAAGCTTCAAAGTCAGCAGAAGTTTATGATAATTTGTAGGCCATAGGAAATGGATAGATATCACCTGACCAAGAATAAATAAAGCAGAAGTATTATTTCTTTTTTTTTTTTTTAAAGATTTTATTTATTTATTTGACAGAGACAGCCAGTGAGAGAGGGAACACAACCAGGGGGAGTGGGAGAGGAAGAAGCAGGCTCCTAGTGGAGGAGCCTGATGTGGGGCTTGATCCCATAACGCCGGCATCACGCCCTGAGCCTAAGGCAGACGCTTAACGACTGCGCCACCCAGGCGCCCCAGAAGTATTATTTCTTAATGTAAAACTTGAGAGCTAAAATATTTTAAAAATAGAGAATAATTTTGTCTTAAAGTTTTGAGATGTGAATAAGAGGACCTAACAATTTGTTTTCTTCCATTTACTTTGTAAAATAAAAATGATTAGGAATGAAAAAATGTTTTTCTTAATTTTTACAGTTACAATTATATAACTTCTGATTAAGATAAGACTTGGTCCCAAACTGTGTAGTCTGAGAGGGACAGAACACTAAGATGAGTTGTTAAATAATCTTATGACAAATAGGTTAACAGTCTTAAAAGTGTGTCTTATGTTTCAAAGCATAAGGTAAAATTTGCTTTGTTATTGCAACACTGCCGTGATCTTATCTATAATTTATTGGTGTTTAATTGTAGAGAACTGGGTTTTATTCCTTTGAAGTATATGACCATTGGACATAAGCAAATGTTTTGTTTTGTGTTAATAGAAGATACAGAAGACAATGATTTTGTACTCTTTTCCGATCTGTTTCATGTTCACTCTCTTAGTCCAGATACAAATTTATTTAAGCTATATGCCATAAAGTATTTCCAATGCAAGAAAAATAGCACATAGTTAACTCTAATATGCCATTTTTAGTACTGAGTGGCAAAGGCTAAGAAAGGGCTTAAGGCAAACAGTATGGTCATAAAGTGTTAGGACTCAGAAAGGCTTTAAAGGTTATTCATTTTAACTCCTCTTTCAAATTCTGGTCTTTGGATAGAGTAACCATTTTGAGCCTTGGTTTAATTTAATATAATTTGATAACAGACTTGTTGAACCATGTATGATTGTTAGGATTATGCTAATTAATGTAAAAAGACATTATAAAATGTTAATAATTATCACTAGTGTAATCAAACTTGTTACTATTCTTAATTTTAAAAATCAATAAAAGCAGTAACAAAAGATATCATATATAAAAATACAAAACATAAGCAACCCTTGAACTGAAAAATTTAACTCTAAACCCCTGCTTTTGTGTGTGAACTAACAGATATTAACTTATATTTTTGTATGTTTAATTTTATCTTTGACATTTTACCAGACTACTACAGAAATAATCTGAGATTTTAAGTAGGTAGGGAAATACTAAGAAAATGAAGCTAAAAGGTAGTGCCAGATTTGGAAAAGTCTTGAAAGAATTTAATTCCCATCTGATTAAATAGAAATAATCAGATAGGTAGGCATTACTAGAGACATAAATCCTTAGGTCTTGAGTATTTTCTTAATTCTGCAGCTGACTTTAGAAGATAGGTAGGCTGTTTTATGAAGGAATAAAGATACTAAGGAATTGTATTGACTATGTCTTTGATACATAGTAGGCAAGTGGTAAATATTTTTTTGGTCTACTTTTTTCCCAGTTTAGGTTGTATGTGTTCCTAAACTTTTTTTTTTTTTTTTTAATATTTTATTTATTTATTTGACAGAGAGAGAGACAACGAGAGAGGGAACACAAGCAAGGGGAGTGTGAGAGGGAGAAGCAGGCTTCCCTCCGAGCAGGGAGCCTCATGAGGGGCTCGATCTCAGGACCCTGGGGTCATGACCTGAGCTGAAGGCAGACACTTAATGGCTGAGCCACCCAGGCGCCCCCCTAAACTGTTTTTACTATCAACTAAATGTAAGCCTTTTAACCCCACTAGACTGAGCTCCTTGAGGGAAGGAATTTTTTCTTCATGATCTGTAAGATCTTTGATAATCAGGCCTAGCGTTGGGAGGTAATTAGTTAATTTTTGTTTGTTGGTTTATCTTCTGAACTGGAGGTATTTTGAGTTTTAGAGACTTAAGAGTGCTTTAGACTCCTAAATGTTTTGTAGCATGGGGATGCCTTGGTAGCTCAGTCGGTTAAGTATATGCCTTCAGCTCACATCATGATCCCAGTGGGATTGAGTGCTGAATCAGGCTCCTTGCTCAGCAGGGAGCCTGCTTCTCCCTCTGCCTGCTGCTCCCCCTGCTTGTATGCTGTCTCTCTCTTTCTCTGACAAATAAATAAAATCCTTTTTTTTTTTAAAGATTTTATTTATTTATTTGACAGAGATAGAGACAGCCAGCGAGAGAGGGAACACAAGCAGGGGGAGTGGGAGAGGAAGAAGCAGGCTCATAGCAGAGGAGCCTGATGTGGGGCTCGGTCCCATAACGCCAGGATCACGCCCTGAGCCGAAGGCAGACGCTTAACCGCTGTGCCACCCAGGCGCCCCGACAAATAAATAAAATCTTAAAAAAATATTTTGTAGCATAAAGGAGAGCACATCACATTTGTGGGCAAATGACAAGGTTTCTTTTGGCAACACAGAGCTGTTGACCATTGTTAAGAAGTCTGGAACTTAATGGAGACTGTCTCTTTGTAACCTTGTAGCATAGCTTTGGCTGTAGATGCTGACTTTGGAAATTAAGCTGAATAGGTAAGAGAGTAATCAAAAGGTGTGGCATTCTAGATTGTCTTTACAGTTTCTAAGTTTTCAAATGGAGATAGCATAAATCAGGCAGGGCATATCAGGAAATTCAGGATAGGTAATCACCATGAAGGGATATGATATCTTGGAGTCAAATTTTGTTATTCAGCAGAGGCCTGGAACATAGCTTCAGACACTGAGGTAAAGAACTGTTAAGAAACTAGAGAAGCAGGTACCAAAGCAAATCTGACCCTGGAATCTTGAACATACTAGGGAAAGCTGAGACTCCAGAGCTACATTAGAGCCTAAAGGTGTTGTGGTATCTGATCGTTAGATTTGTTTAGCAGCCTAGGGTACCTGGGATGATAGTGTATCTTTGGCAACAGTGGGTCTATGTCAATACTTGGTTTGGAAGGGTGACTGTTGCTAAGCACTCACAGAAAAGTGGTTAAGTCTATTGAATACTGAATTCCTTTCATCTGGACTCTTCCAGGGGCTTGACTGTCTTGTCCAGATATGGAGCAAGGAAATGAGAGATGTGGGATGCAGAGCTGATAGAGCTAGGAGATCTAGGAGACTTATCTTGATTCCTGTTAAAACCTCCCGGGATTTGTTTTTATCTTGGACTGTGAAGTCATATAAGCACATTGTAGGCGCTCAGAAGATACTTGCCAAATGACTAAATGAAGATATCCTAGGGCCATTAATACAGCCTACTTTAAGTATGTGGATTATTTCCTTTATGTGATTATGAGAATAATAACCTCATTACTTCAGAAATCAAGTATAAAATTTCCAGGTTAAATGATCAGTGTGGGTAATAGGTTATATTGTTATCACTTCTGTTGCTTTTGTTCACTGTATACCCCATTCAGTAAATAATTGTTGAATACATTTTATTGCTGAATGTTATGTTTTGTGATTGACTTTATTTTGTGCCTTTTTTACATAGGTGTTTTTCAAGAGTCACTGTGGGTATGAGAAATCTATAAAAGTGTTAAGATGTACTCCCTGCCAATAAGGAGCTTAAGTTAGGGTAGCTAGCTCCAAAAGATAGATAACTATGCCAGTCAGTAAATGAAGAGTGTGATGAGTGATGTTTAAGAAGGTATTTATAGCTCTAAATTCAAAACTGGATGACAGCCTCATTAGTCTTTTGAAAACATATTTTCTAATATTCTCTTATTTTTAATAAGGCACTGTTAAAAGAAAGTACTGTTATTTCATATTTTTATTAGGTGGAAGGGAACCAATTTGTTTTCCAATAGAGGTGTTACTAGATAATTCATTAATCTTTCCATTACAAAATTTATAGAATTCAATTTAAGCTGCAGTGGGAAAGAAAGAAATGTTCTGTTAATAATTATTCACCATATTTAAAATTTGATTGGTTCAATGCGTTAGTTAGTAGAAATACTCAGGATATTGTTTTATATTTCTGGTAAAGCTCATTAGTGTTCTTGGTTAAACTTACTTGCGCTGTTTGTTGCAATGATGTTTCAAGTCAGAATATGCTTCATTTTGATTTAATGGTAACAATGCCATCTACTGAGTCACCAACATGATATTATAATATTATTATTTCCAGGGAAAAAAAGAGGGGAAAATACATGTTTATAAAGGTATTTTTATTTTATTTTAAAATCTAATTGTTTAGTCTCTAGAGAAATTTTAATGAAAGATTATGAATAAACAGGTGCTTTGACTCTAAAAAAAATTCCTTGGCTGGAAAAGCAATTGAATTTGAACTTTAAATACATTCTCTTTCAAGTACATTTAACAAATTGAATACTATCAAAAGCCTACTTCTAGTATTTACAGGATATATGACTTTATCCATCATTATCTGATGTTTTCTTATTTTAATATTCCTCATTTCTCAAGCGTATCTTTCCTGCTTCCTATTTTAAAAAAGCGCTTTAATAATGGAATGAATTCTTGTCTTTTCAACTCAGTGAGATAAATTAGTGAAGTTTGAAAATTATTTTGATTTACCATCATTACGTAAATTTATAGCATGTTTTTAAAAATATGGTTATGTTTGGACTTGAAAAGATATTCTAGGAAATATCTGTTTTCAAGAATATAAAAACAGAGAGAGTCCAAGATGGTGGAGGAGGAGACCTTAATTTCATCCGCTCCCAGGAATTCAGCTAGATAGCTATTAAATCATTCTGAACACCTGCGAACTCAACTGGAAATCTAAGAAAAAAAAAAATAGCTGAAACTCTACAAATAGAGAAGCGACCACTTTCTGCAAGAATGACAAGATGGAAAACTCACCTTAAAAAAGAGAACAAGAGGCAGGACTGACTGCCAGGGACCTAGTCAGAATGGACATAACTAAGATGTCAGAACTAGAGTTCAAAGTAATGATATAAAGATACTAGCTGGGATTGAAAAAAGCATAAAAGACACTAGAGAATCCCTTTCTGGAGAAATAAAAGAACCCAAACCTAACCAAGTTGAAATCAAAAAGGCTATTAATGAGATGCAATAAAAAAATGGAGGCTCTAGCTGCTAGGATAAATGAGACAGAAGAGAGAATTAGTGATATAGAAGACCAAATGTTGGAGAATAAAGAAACTGAGAAAGAGATAAATAATTACTGGATCACTAGGGGAGAATTCGAGAGATAAGTGATACCTTAAAGTGAAACAATATTAGAAGAAGAGGATATTAGAAGAAGAGGAAAGAGAGAGAGGGACAGAAGGTATATTGGAGCAAATTTTAGTGGAGAACTTCCCTAATCTGGGGAAGGAAACAGGCATCAAAATCCAGAAGGCACAGAGAACACCCCACAAAATCAATAAAAATAGATCAACACCCTGACATATAATGGTAAAACTTACAAATCTCAGAGACAAAGAGAAAATCCTGAAAGCAGCTCAGACAAGAGGTCTGTAACCTACAACGGTAGAAACATTAGACTAGCAGTAGACCTATCCACAGAGACCTGGCAGGCCAGAAAGAACTGGCATGATATATTCAGGGTGCTAAATGAAAAAAATATGCAGCCGAGAATACCTTATCCAGCTAGAATGTTGTTCAAAATAGAAGGATTGATTAAAACCTTCCAGAGCAAACAAAAACTAAAAGAATTTGTGATCACCAAACCAGCCCTACAAGAACTATTAAAAGGGGTCCTCTAAGCAAAGAGAGAGCCCAAAAGTAACATAGACAAGAGAGGAATAGAGACAATATACAGTAATATAATGGCACTAAATTCATATCTTTCAGTAGTTACTCTGAATGTAAATGGGCTAAATGTCCCAATCAAAAAAACGCAGGGTATCAGATTGGATAAAAAAGCAAGACCATCGATATGCTGTCTGCAAGAGACTCATTTTAGACCCAAAGACACCTCCAGATTGAAAGTGAGGTGGTGGAAAACCATTTTTCATGCTAATGGACATCAAAAGAAAGCTGGGGTGTCAATCCTTATGTCAGACAAATTACATTTTATTTTTTATTTTTATTTTTTTTAAAGATTTTATTTATTTATTCGACAGCGATAGAGACAGCCAGCGAGAGAGGGAACACAAGCAGGGGGAGTGGGAGAGGAAGAAGCAGGCTCATAGCGGAGGAGCCTGATGTGGGGCTCGATCCCATAACGCCGGGATCACGCCCTTAGCCGAAGGCAGATGCTTAACCGCTGTGCCACCCAGGCGCCCCAGACAAATTACATTTTAAATCAAAGATTGTAATAAGAGATGAGGAAGGACACTATCTCATAATCAAAGGGTCTGTCCAACAAGAAGATCTAACAACTGTAAATATTTATCCCCCTAACATGGGAGCAGCCAATTATATAAACCAATTAATAAAAAAAGAAACCCATTGATAATGATATGATAATAGTAGGGGATTTTAACACCCCCATCATTGCAATGGACAGATCATCTAAACAGAAGATCAAAAAGGTCATAAGGGCTTTGAATGACACACTGGACCAGATGCACTTCACAGATATATTCAGAACATTCCATCCTAAAGCAACAGAATACACATTGTTCTCTAGTGCACATGGAACATTCTTCAAAACAGATCACATCCTGAGTCACGAATCAGGTCTCAGCTGGTAGCAAAAGATTGGGCTCATTCCCTGTATATTTTTGGACCACAGTGCTTTGAAACTGTAACTCAATCACGAGACGAAAGTTGGAAAGAAGTCAGATATGTGTAGGCTAAAGAGCATCCTACTAAAGAATGAGTGAATCAACGAGGAAACTAAAGAAGTAAAAAAATCATGGAAACAATGAAGATGAAAACACAACTGTTCAAAATCTTTGGGATGCAGCAGAGGCAGTCCTAAGTGGGAAGTATGTAGCACTACAAGTCTTTTTCAAGAAAAAAGAATAGTCTCAAATATACAACGTAAACCTATACCCAAACGAGCTGGAGAAAGAACAGCAAATAAAGCCTAAGTCCAGCAGGAGAAGAGAAATAATAAAGATCAGAGCAGAAATCAATGCTATAGAAATCAAATAAACAGTAGAACAGGTTAACGAAACCAGGAGCTGGTTCTTTCAAAAAATAAATAAGGTAGATAAACCCCTGGCCAGACTTAACAAAAAAAGAAGAGAAAGGACCCAAATAAATAAAATCATGAATGAAAGAGGAGAAATCACAATCAACACCGAAGAAATACAAACAATTATGAGAACATATTATGCGCAACTATATGTCAACAAATTAAGCAATCTGGAAGAAATGGATGCATTCCCAGAGATGTATAAACTAGCAAAACTAAACCAGGAAGAAATAGAGAACCTGAACCAACCCATAACCAGCAAAGAAATTGAAGCAGTAATTGAAAAATCGCTCATTAAGCAAGAGCCCAGGGCAAGATGGCTTCCCAGGGGAATTCTAGCAAACATTTAAAGAATTAATACCTATTCTTCTGAAGGTGTTTCAGAAAATCGAAATGGAAGGAAAATTTCCACACTCTTTCTATGAGGACAGCATTACCTTGATCCCAAAACCAGACAAAGACCCCACAAAAAAAGAATTACAGACCAATATCCCTGATGAAGATGGATGTAAAAATTCTCACCAAGATACTAGCCAATAAGATCCAGCAGTACATTAAAAGGATTATTCACCAGGACCAAGTGGGATTTATTCCTGGGCTGCAAGGTTTGTTTGACATCTGCAAATCAATCAGTGTGATACACTACATAGATAAAAGGACAAGAACCACATGATCCTCTCAATAGATGCAGAAAAAGATTTGACAAAGTACAGCATCCTTTCTTGATTAAAACTACAGTATAGGGATAGAGGGCACGTATGTCAGTGTAAAAGCCATCTATGAAAAGCCTACAGATATATCATTCTCAATGGGGAAAAACTGAGAGCTTTTCTCCCAAGGTCAGGAACATGGCAGGGATATCCACTCTCACTACTGCTGTTCAACATAGTACTAGAAGTCCTAGCCTCAGGAATCAGACAACAAAAAGAAATAGAAAGCAGTCAAAGGCAAAGAATTAGTCAGACTCCCACTTTTTGCAGATGACAAGATACTCTATGTGGAAAACCGAAAAAACCACCCCTAAATTGCTAGAACTTATACAGGAATTCAGTAACGTGGCAGGATGTAAAATCAGTGCACAGAAATCAGTTGCATTTCTATACACTAACAGTGAGACAGAAGAGAGAGAAATTAAGGAGTCTAACCCCTTTACAATTGTAGCCAAAACTATAAGATACCTAGGAATAAACCTAACCAAGAAGGCAAAGGACCTGTACTTAGAAGACTACAGAACACTCATGAAAGAAATTGAGGAAGACACAAAGAAATGGAAATATGTTCCATGCTCATGGATTGGAAGAACAAATATTGTGAAAATGTCTGTGCTACCTAGAGCAGTCTGCACATTCAGTGCAATCACTATCAAAATACCATGAAGTTTTTTTCACAGAAGTGGAACAAATAATCCTACAATTTGTATGGAACCAGGAAAGACCCCAAATAGCCAAGGGAATGGTGAAAAAGAAAACTAAAGCTGGTGGCATCACAGACCTGGACTTCAAGCTGTATTACAAAGCTGTAATCATCAAGACAGTATGGTACTGGCACGGAAACAGACCAACAGATCAATGGAACAGAATAGAGAATGCAGAAATGGACCTTCAACTCTGGTCAACTAATCTTCGACAGAGCAGGAAAGAATATCCGTTGGAAAAAAGATAGTCTCCTCAACAAATTTTATTGGGAAAATTGGACAGCCACATGCAGAAGAATGAAACTGGAACATTTCCTTACCCCATACACAAAAATAGAGTCAAAATTGGTGAACGACTTAAATGTGAGACAGGAATCCATCAAAATCCTACAGGAGAACACAGGCAGCAGCCTCTTTGATCTCGGTTTCACTATTCTGGCTAGACATGTCTCCAAAGGCAGTGGAAACAAAGGCAAAAATGAACTGTTGGGACTTCATCATGATAAAAGCTTTTGCACAGCAAGATAAGAAATAAGAAATAAATAAGGAAGAAGTCAATCAGAGAAGGAAAATTATCATATGGTCTCACTGATACGTGGAATTTAAGAAACAAGGCAGAGGATCATAGAGGAAGACAGGAAAAAATGAAACAAGACAAAACCAGAGAGGGAGCCAAATCATAAGAGACTCTTAATCATAGGAAATAAACTGAGGGTTGCTCAAGTGGAGTGGAGTGGAGGGATGGGGTAACTGGGTGATGGACAGTAGGGAGGGTATGTGTTGAAATGAGCACTTGGTATTATATAAGATTGATGAATCACAGACTTGTACCTCTGACATTAATAATATATTATATGTTAATTCTGAATTAAAAAAATGTAAAAACATGTTGAAAATACGTTGTGCTGTATATTGTAGCTAAATTCAAATCCTTTTGAATGCGTGAAATAGTATATATATTTGTATTTGTCATTCTTAATTTATTAATACTGAGTGATGGCCTGTGTTTAAACACCTCTGCTCATAGTCATATCCTATGACTGCTGGAAAAGATGTTCTCCCTCAAGAATGAAACAAACTTGTTCCTATCCACCAGTAAATCTGTTGGTACCCTGGGGAACTGGTTATACAGAACTCTGAGGCAAAATTGTCACCATCTTTTAAAAGTTGAATTAAAATGTGTAATTATACATACTGTTTTTCTTTTTCTAGCATACTTTTCCCATTTCTGTTAGCGACCCCTTTGTCCCCATCACATACACCAGTGTGCTTTTGATGGGTTTACCAAACAATATTCTCTCTTTGGTTACTGGGATAGAGACTTAACTCAGATGTAGCCAATGATTATGCCCCATCCCATGGCAGTAGTAATGTAACCAGGGGTGGATAGGAGTTCCAGCCTGCCAGAGGTCATGACCCCCTTCCATTTTCCACACCTTTTAGTCAGATAGCCTGTGTTTAGTGGGAGAGAATGAGATCCACTCAGCAGCAGAAACCATTGAGCTGGAGAGGCAAAGATATGCCTGATGGTGTCGTTGATTCCTAGTTCCCCCTGTCCCTGAAATGGCTCTGATTCTGGCCTGTTTTTTATATACTCTGAGATACCTAGATATAAAAATCCTGTTCCACTCTTTTTTAAAACTTAGATAAAACTTAAGTAACTTAAGTAGACTTAAGTAAAATCATATTCCACTCTCGTTTTTAAAACTTAAGCCTTAGGAACCTCAGTCCCTGTCCTTAAAGACACAGCACAATGAACAACATGTGGAGATATGTATATAAGGAGCAGTTTGAAAAACACCTGGGGCACATGGGAGGGAGAGTTATGTAGAGATAACACTATGTATCCCAAAGAGAGACTTCTCCAGGAACAACATTGCTGGCATACTCCATCGCCCTTCCCTGGCCATAAGAAAAACCACATGTCTACATGTGGAAGCCAGGAGAACACTGGCGTTCACTACCTTCTTGACATTAAGCATCCTCCCCCTTCCCTGCAGAACATTGGGGGATTTGCCCTTCCCAGTTACGTTTGCCTTAGTCCTGGTGCTTTGCATCCCTTCTGCAAGAAGACCGATGCAAATCTTGAAAGCATGGCATCTCCCAACCCTTACGTTTTGTGGTGCCTCAGTCGTGGAAGCAGCAGTGGTAGTGGTGGGCTGTGTAGAAACATGAGGTGCACCTCATTAAGGTTGTCTGCCACACCTCTGCAGCCCCATCCTAATGCAGTGCTTGTAGATCTCATCTTGCAAGCAGACCAGCATGTACCTAGTTAAAATGGCACCCCACTGTGGCCATGAACAACACTGAACAGTACAAGCAAAGAGAGCCTTTGCAGATGACTGGATTGAAGGAAGATGTGTCCAGGACATGACAGCTGGGTGCACAGAACACACATAGGACACCCCTGAAGCATCTGGTTCTGGTGAGCAGGGGACAATGCAGGGCATTATAGATCTTCTTCATAAGGCCATTACTTTCAAGACCAGGAGACATAGCTGACCTCCTGAACACGGAGAACCAGACACAGAGTTAGATAAAATGAGGAGACAGAAGAATATATCCCAAATGAAAGAACAGGACCAATCCACGGAAGAAATGTAAAAGAAACAGATATACGTAATATGTCCGATAGATAATTTAATGTAATGATCTTAAAGATACTCACTGGATTTGAGAGAAGAGTGGAGTACATCGTTGAGGTCCTTAACAAAGATAAAAAAGAACCAGTCAGATGAAGAACACAATAAAGGAAATTAAGAATACACTAAATGGAATAAATAGCAGGCTGGAAGAAGCAGAAGAAGGAATTAATGAACTAGAAGACAGAGTAATGCAAAGTTATGAAGCTGAACAGGTGAGGGGGAAAATAAGCAAAGACCTCTAAGAATAGACTTAGGGAACTCAGTGACTCCATCAAATGTAATAACATTCACTTTATAGGGGTCCCAGAAGAAGAAGAGAGAGGAAAGGGGTCAGAACATGTATTTGAAGAAATAATAGCTGAACTTTCCTAATCTGGAGAAGGAAACAGATATCTAAATGGACGAGGGACAGAGATACCCCAACAAAATCAACCCAAGGAGGTCCACGCCAAGACACACAGTAAGCAAAACGGTAAAAAGTAGTGCTAAGGAAAAAAAAATCTTTTTTAATCAGCAAGACAAAAGAAGACAGTTACCTGTAAGGGAAACCCCATAAGGCCATCAGCAGATTTTTCAGCAGAAACTTTCCAGATCAGAAGAGGATGGCATGATATACACAGACCGCTGAAATGGAAAAATCTACCACCAAGAATACTCTATTCAGCAAGGCTGTCATTCAGAATAAAAGGAGAGAGAAAGAGTTTCTCAGACAAACAAAGTGTAAAGGAGTTCATGACCACTAAGCCAGCCCCACAAGAAAAATTAAAGGGATTCTTTGAGTGGAAAGGAAAGACCATTAGAGTATGAAAATGAAAAAAAAAAAGAAAGGAAAAGCAGTAAAAATATGTATTTCTGTAACAGATTGGTCAAGGAATTCCACCCCCCACGCCCCTCCCCCAAAGAGGATGTAAAATATGACACCACACACCTAAAACATTGCGGGGGAGAAGAGTAAAGAAAGAGTTTGAATTTAAACGACCATCAATTTAATATAGACTGCCATATGCAGAAGATGTTCTATACAAACCTAATGGTAACAACAAATCAGACAGCACTAATGGATACGAAAAGAATAGAGAGAAAGGAATCCAAGCATATCACTAAAGAAAACCAGCAAACCATGAAAGAGAGAAAGAGAAGAAAGGATCAGAGAAAAAAACTACAAAAACCACGAAGAAACAAGTAACAGATGGCAGTAAGTACATACTTATCAGTAATTAAATGTAAATGGACTAAACACTCCAGTCAAAAGACATAGGGTGATGGAACAGATAGGGAAAAACAACAACAACAACCACCAAGGTCCATCTATACCCTGGCTACAAGGGACTCATTTCAGACCTAAAGACACCTGCAGGTTGAAAGCAAGAGGATGGAAAACATTTATCATGCAAATGGATGTAAAAAGAAAGCCGAGGTAGCAGTGCTTATATTGGACAAAATGGACTTTATTTATTTATTTATTTGTTTATTTAAGATTTTATTTATTTATTTGACAGAGAGATTGACAGCCAGCGAGAGAGGGAACACAAGCAGGGGGAGTGGGAGAGGAAGAAGCAGGCTCTCAGTGGAGCAGGGAGCCCGATGGGGGGCTTGATCCCAAGACTCTGGGATCACGCCCTGAGCCGAAGGCAGACGTTTAACAACTGAGCCACCCAGGCGCCCCTCGGACAAAATGGACTTTAAAACAAACAGTGTAACAAGAGACAAAGAAGGACCCTATATGATAATAAAGGGGGCAATCCAACAAGAAGATATAACAACTGTAAACATTTCTGCATCCAAAATGGGAGCACCCAAATACATGAAACGGTTAATAACAAAACAACAAACTAATTGATAGTAATACGATAATAGTAGGGGACTTTAACACCCCACTTACATCCATGGACTGATAATCCAAACAGAAGACCAACAAGGAAAGAGTGGCTTTGAATGACACACTGGACCAGATGGACATAACAGATATATTCAGAACATTCCATCCTAAAACAGAATACACTTTCTTTTCAAGTGCACATGAAACGTTCTCCGGAACAGATTACATCTTAGGCCACAAAACAATCTTCAACAAATTTGAAAAGACTGAAGTCGTGCCTTCCATCTTTTCTGGCTACGATTCTATAAAACTAGAAATCAACAAGAAAAACTCTGGAAAGAGCACAAATACATGGAGGTTAAATACCACGCTACTAAACAATTGAACGGGTCAACCAAGCAATCAAAGAAGAAATCGAAAAGTACATGGAGGGGCGCCTGGGTAGCGCAGTCGTTAAGCGTCTGCGTTCGGCTCAGGGCGTGATCCCGGCGTTCTGGGATCGAGCCCCACATCGGGCTTCTCCGCTGGGAGCCTGCTTCTTCCTCTCCCACTCCCCTGCTGTGTTCCCTCTCTCGCTGGCTGTCTCTCTGTCACATAAATAAATAAAATCTTTAAAAAAAAAAAGTATATGGAAACAAACAAAAATGAAAACACAATGGTCCAAAACCTTTGAGATGCAGCCAAAGCGGTTCCAAGAGGGAAGTCTCTAGCAATAACAGGCCTACTCCAGGAAGCAAGAAAAATCTCAAATAAACAACCTAACCTTACACCTAGCAGAGCAAGAAAAAGAAGAACAAACAAAACCACTAAAGGGAAGAAAACAATAAAGATTAGTGCAGAAATGAATGATATCGAAACTAAACAACAGAACAGATCATGATACCCAAAGCTAGTTCTTTGAAAAGATCAACATAATTGATAAACCTCTAGCCAGATTCATCAAGAAAAAAGAGAGAGAGAGAGGACCCGAATAAACAAAATCACAAACGAAAGAGGAGCAATTAACGACTGACACCACGGATATACAAAAGACTGTAAGAGAATATTATGAAAAATTGTATGTTAACAAATTGGCAACTAGAAGAAATGGATAAATTCCTAGAAGCATATAGCCTACCAAAATTGGAGCAGGAAGAAATAGAAAATTTGAACAGGCCGATTACCAGTAATGAATTCAATCAGTAGTCAAAAAACTCCCAACAAACAAAAGTCCAGCACCAGGTGGCTTCACAGGCAAATTCTACAAAACATTTAAAGAAGAGTTACTACCAATCTTTTCAAACTTCTCCAAAAACAGAAGAGGAAAGAAAACTTCCAAATTCATTCTATGAGGCCAGCATTACTCTGATACCAAAACCAGATAAAGACATCACAAACAAAAAGAGAACTATAGGCCAATACCTCTGATGAACACAGATGCAGAAATCCTCAACAAAATACTGGTGAAGTGAATCCAACAATTAATTAAAAAAAAAATCATTCACCACAATCAAATGGGATTTATTCTCGGGACAGAAGGGTGGTTCAATATTCACAAATCAATTGATGTGATGATACATCATTTCAGTAAGAGAAAGGATAAAAACCATATGATCATTTCAATAGATGCAGAGAAAGCATTTGACAAAGTACAACATCCAGTCATGATAAAAACCCTCAACAAAATAGGTTTAGAGGGACCTACCTCAACACAGTAGAGGCCTAATATGAAAACCCCACAGCTAATCATGCTCAATGGGAAAAAACTGAGACCTTTTCCCCTAAGGTCAGGAATAAGACAAGGATGTCTATCCTCGCCACTTTTATTCAACATAGTACAGAAGTCCTAGCCACAGCTGTCAGACAACACAAAGAAATAAAAGGCATCCAGATTGGTAAGGAAGAAGTAAAACTTCTCACTATTTGCAGATGACATGATATTATCTATAGAAAACCCCTTAGACTTCACAAAACTACTACTAAAACTGATAAATGAATTCGGTAAAGTCCCAGGATACAAAATCAACATACAGAAATCTGTTGCATTTCTATACACTGATAATGAAGCCGCAGAAAGAGAAATTAAGCAATCAGTCCGATTTACAATTGCACCAAAAATAATAAAGATACCTAGGAATAAACCTAACCAAAGAGGTGAAAGACTGTATTCTGAAAACTGCAATAAAACATTGACAAAAGGAATTGAAGACGGCACAAAGAAATGGAAAGACATTCCATGCACACGGTTTAGAAGAATTAATATTGTTAAAATGTCTATAACACCCAAAGCAATCTACATATGTAATGCAATCCCTATCAAAATGCCAACAGAATTTTTCACAGAACTAGAACAATTCTAAAATTTATTTGGAACCACGAAATCCCACCCCCCAAACACCATAATAATCTTGAAAAAGAAAACAAAACTGGAGCTATCAAGATTCTAGACTTCAAGTTATACTATGAAGCCATACTAATCAAAATGGTATGGTGCTGGCACAAAAATAGGCACACAGATCAGTGGAATAGAATGTAGAGGGCCTATGTATAAATCTACAATTATATGTCCAATTAATCTTTTATAAAAGTATCTGGAATATGCAGTGGGCGAAAGACAGTCTCTCCAGGAAATTGTATTGTTAATACTCACTACATTCATGCCATACAGAAAAATAAATTCAAAAAGTTTAAAGACGTAAATGTGAGAGTTGAAATCATAAAATCCCTAGAAGGGAGGACGGCAATAATTATTGACTGTAGCATCATCTTTAGATATGTGTCCTGAGGCAAGGTAGCAAAAATAAAAATAAACCATGGGGACTTCAGAAAAATAAAAAGCTCCTGCATAGCAACAGAAAGAACAACCAACTAAAAGGCATCGTAGTGAATTGGAGAAGAAATTTTCAAATGACATATCTGATAAAGGGTTGTAATGTAAAATACATAAAAACGTTAAGTGAACACCAAAAATCCAAGTAATCCTATAAAAAAAATTGGTGGGATACATGAACAGTCATTTCTCGAAGGAAGACATCCAGATGGCTAAGAGACACTTGAAAAGGTGCTCAACATGACTCATCATTCATTTTCAAGGATATGCAAATGAAAACCAAATATCACCTCACACCTGTCACAATGGTAAAATGAAAAACTTAAGAAACAAGAAATGTTGGTTAGGATGTGGAGAAAAAGGAACCCTGTCCTACTATTGGTGGGAGTGGAAATTGGTGGAGGTACCATGGAAGATTGTATAGAGGTTCCTCAAAAAATTTAAAATATAAGTACCTTATGATCTAGTAATTGTACTGCTGGATAGTTACGCAAAGAATATGAAAACAGTAAATTGAAAACAGATGTACTCCTATGTTTAGTATAGTATTATTTACTTAGCCAAGCTATGGATGCAGCCCAAGTGTATATCAGTAGATAAATGGATAAAGAAGATGTGGTAGATAGATAGTGGAATATTATTTACCCATTAGAAAGAATGAAATCTTGCCATTTGCAACAACATGGATGAATCTGGAGAGTATATTGCTATGCCAATCAGGGAAAGCTAAGTACCATCTGATTTCTTTCCTGTGTAGAATTTAAGAAACAAAACAATGAACAAAGAAAAAATAGACAATCCCCCAAACAATTATCTATTGAGAACAAATTGATGGTTACCAGAGGGAGATGGGTAGTGGGATGGATGACATAGATGAAGCGGATTAAGAGCACACTTATTTTGATGAGTACTGTGTAATATGTGGAACTGTTGAATTAGTATATTGTACACCCGAAACTAATCTATCTCTGTTAACTACACTGAAGGTAAAATAAAAACAAACCAACCAACAAAAAGAAAATCAAGCCATTTCTGTAAAATATTTGATTCTAATAAAAATCAGTGCATTTAAGGTGGATAACGTAGAATTTTTAAGTCATATTTTAGTTTTTTGAAGATTTATTTATTTTTAGAGAAAGTGTACCTTCATATGTGTGGGGTGAGAAGCAGCTGGAGAGGGAGAGAAGCAGACTCCCCGCTGTGCACAGAACCTGGTATGGGGTTCAATCCCTCCACCCTGAGACCATGACCCAAGCTGAAACCAAGTCCTCAAATTTAAATCTTTTTTCAATGGGCTAGAAGAGGCCTTAAATTTTATCATTAATTCAGGGGTTTACATACAAAATTTTCAGTTCAGTTGTTCACTTGTGTTTTTTATTTTTATTGCCACTCTTTTTGCAGTCTTGAACATATACTTCTTGTGAGTTCGGGAATGAATGTGGGGAGTTGGGAGGAAGATAGTGGAGTCAGAAATGTTTGAGATTCTAGGCTTGGGATGATTTTTGTAGTGATAAAATTTAGAAAATTCTCACTAAGGGAGGTTGTGGACACAGCCACCTTCCTAAGAAGATCCTCTGACATTTTACCCTTTCCCCTGGAGAATCTTAAAAATGTATGTTGAATTCTGGCAGGGTATCTTTGGTAGCTGAAGATTTCTCCTTATGCTTTTTGTAGAACATTTTTGGGCAGCTTATGTCTCTGAATATATATGTCCCTTCCCTTCTTCCTCTTCCAATCTAATGTCCTTCTGACCCTAAATAATATGTTACCAAGATTCATTTGCCTTACGTAATTCCTTTGACATCTGCCTTCTTAGAGCTCTCAGATTCAGAACTAAGAAATCTCAGTATCACTAAAAAGAAGTCTGAATTTTAGGCTAGTCACTTAATGTCTTTGGTCCTTAACATTCATATCCTTAAATGAGTACACTAAAGTAGTTGGTGATCTCTTGAGTCTTCAGCTCTAAGAATGCAACAATCTAAATCGCCTGGTTTAATGACATTTTTTTTCAATTTACTTAATAATGTCATGAATGCCTGTCTACTGTGTACTAGTTATAGGACTAGGTGCTCTAGAGAATTAAATATAAGATTCATTTTCTGTTGATAGAATTTTAAGCTCTAGTGGGGATTATTCAGAGAGAAATTTCAGTTAAGAAACAACATTTTGGGGCACCTGGCTGCCTCAGTTGGTGGAGTGTGAGAATCTTGATCTCTTGAGATTGTGAGTTCAAGCCACATGTTGGGTGTAGAGATTACATCCATACATTGAAAAAAACGCAACATGGTGTGGTGTAGTGTTTTAGTGTGTGTCACATTCAGATTCTTGGTATGACGTTAGAGATGTTATGGAGAAAGCATTAAGTAAAAGAAAATTTCTTGTAAAATGTTTTTCCCTTTTTAATTATGTTTCAGTCATTTTCCTTATATCTATAAGCATAAGCCTTTAACTCCTTGAGCACTTACTCTTCCTTTTCAACAAAGAGGGGTTCAGGCTCAGAACATTCTGTGGGCAACATTCTCTAGTAAAGTTTAATGAAATAATGTATTTTTTGTCATTCTTCCTTTTTGGATAGTCATACTTTTTCCCATTGTGGTAATGACATAAAGGTTTTATTTGGAAGTTTTTGTTTAAAAAGTAAGTTGATTAAAAATGTTAACATTGGAAAGCTGATATACTGTTACAGGAATTGCCAAAATTAATGGTGTCTTCTTCTCTTGCCTGAACTGTTTTAATTTATATTTAATCACTACAAAATAGGAATTTTAGGAGAGATGGGTCAAAAATACTATTCAGTCTTTATTCTTTATTAATGCAGTTTCTTAACAACATGTACATATTCTACTTTCAGTTCTCAGTCTGAAAGTGGGTGTGTTTACTTGTCCAAAGGGTGTTGGTTCCAGACATGATATTGTTCCTTTTGAGATTGGGGCAAAGGAGTACAGAAAAATTGTATGTAACCTTTACTGGGAAAGACAGTGTAAGTTCTATGGTGAAATTTAGTCATAGTTTTGTGCATAATGAAATCTCACTACATCTGTGGAGATAGGCAAGATCCCATCAGTTTTTTCTCTTGCTTTCTTTGTTATTCATACGGACAAGTCTCTCTGTCAGATATCTTAGAATGAGATTGGTCAAAAAACAGGGAGCAGAATTTCTGAATAGCAGAAGGAAGATTTGTATGTATTCATTTTTCTTTAGTGTAGATGTACAGATTTGTTTAGACTTTGATTGGCAAATCTTCCTGTAATGTAATAATACCCTGGGTTACTTGATGGTGGACCTGGGTGGCTCAGTTGGTTGAGTGTCCGACTCTTGATTTCAGCTTGGGTCATGATCCTGGGGTCCTGGGATCAAGCCCTGAGTTGCGCTCTGTGCTTAGCACGGAGTCTGCTTGAGATTGTCCCTCTGCTCCTCCCCCGACTCACGAGTGTGCATGCTCTCTCTCTCTCTCTCTCCCTCTTTGTCTCTGTCAAATCAATCAATCAATCAATCTTTAAAAGGAAAATAATACTCTGGGTTACTTGAAAGAGGAACAATTGTATCATGACACATTGTAGGGATTTCTAGTTTTCCTATATTGATTTACATGAGTATGCTCTGTAATTATACACACATAACCAAAGTATGAGAAGCACTGGTGTGGTGGAAAATGTATAGAATCTGTAGTTAAGATAAGTTGGATTTTCTGTTGCTCTACTACTATCTAATATAGTGATCTTGTCCAAGGCCCTTAAATTCTGTTTTACCATCCTCATTTTTAAAGCAGAAAGATAGGGGCGCCTGGGTGGCTCAGTCAGTTAGGTGTCTGCCTTCAGCTCAGGAGATGATCTCAGGGTCCTGGGACCGAATCCCACATCGGGCTCCCTGCTCCCCTCCCTCTGCTCCCTCTGCCTGCTGCTTCCCCTGCTTGTGCTCTCTTTCTCTCTCCCTCTCCCGCTGTCAAATAAATAAATAAAATCTTAAAAATAAAGCAGAAGGATATATTTGTTTTTGGATGGGTTATAAATTTTATAACGTTCATTCATTTTGTAAAACCTTGTATATACCCGATTTTAGTCCCTTGCTACTTTACGTTTGGTCTGTGCACTGGTGACAGCATTGTCTGAGAGGTTGTTAGAAATGTAGTCTCATACCGTAACCCTAGACCTACTGAAACAGAGTCCTGGGTGATTACGTGGAAATAAAAGTTTGAGAAGCACTTCCTTATTTCACTTGAATGTTTAGCTGCTCATCGAAACAAAGATGAAAGTATATTAGAAGGCATAGGAATTGATTTGAGAAAAGGGAAATGTCATGATTCATGTCTCTTAAGATGAGCATAACTGAAGAAAAATTAAACCTAACAATGCTATTTCAAACTATGAATGATTTAAATGGTTAGAATTCATTTTTAGAAAAGGGAGATTTTAAAACCGTTTATCTCTTTAAAGAGTTTAACAGAAGAGAAAGATGGTAGCTAGCGTTTGTTAAGAATATACTAGTGTTGGGGCACTGGGGTGGCTCATTTGGTTAAGTATCTGACTCTTGATTTTGGCTCAGGTCACGATCTCAGGGTCCTGGGATCAAGCCCCGCATCAGGCTCCCCACTGAGCAGAGTCTGCTTGAGGATTCTCTCTCCCCCCTCCCTGTGCCCCTCCCCTAGCTTGCACATGCTCACGCTTTCTCTGTCTAATAAATAAATCTCAAAAATAAGACAATATACTAGTCTTAATTATATGGATGTATTCTGTTGAAAGCACTAAGGGATTGACATGAGGTTATTTTAGCTCTTTCTGTTGTTTCCACCAATAATTTCCACTGCCACCAACCCTCCAAATAAACTTAGGTTGTATATAGTATGCTTGCCACGGAAATTTAAGATAAATCTTTTAGACTTTACTCTTGGAAGCAGATTGCTATCCTGAAGCCCTTCTTATATACATATCACTGGTATCATTATACACATTTTCAAGATAGGTTGCAGAGAGGTTTAGTAAATTGACTAAGGTCTCTCAATTATTAGCTGACTGAGTCATGGCTGATATCTTAGAATGACTGAGTTCAGTTCTCCCTCCATTATACCATACTGTTTCTCTCTTGAAAAAGAAAAATTCAGATTTATTACAGAATAGGTAAACCTGAACATTTCCTATACAAAAGAATTATGCTTCACTTAGAGAAGGGTTTCATAATCCTTTAGAAAACAAAAATGAGTGCAAAATTTTAATTTATTTGTAACTTTTAGAGACATAGGTAATGGGATAAGTGAAGCTTGTGTTAAACAGAGTTCAGTCAAGGAGGTGGAACCACTATGAGTGTTAATGAAATCAAGGATTTATTATGGCCCTATAAAACCTTACACAGTTGTAGGAGCAACTGGGAAGTAAGAAACCCAAAGGGGGAGTTGGAAGTACAGAGAAAAGTCACTAATCACTCCTGCAGAGTCACTATTGTAGGTTGACTAATAGGAGCTCAGAAGGGAATACGGGATGCCAGCCATTTTAAAAATCACTGTAGTGGGATCTTGAAGAATAGCTAGTGGGTAAGTGTGGAAGGCTGTTGCCTTCTCTCCATCTAACCATGATGATCTTGAGAAATTCGAGGGTGCTGCTTTACTTCCACCTTCCAACTCTTAGGCACATTTCTGTGGATTAGCTTGGAACTAATCAGAGAAGGGGATTCTGGGGAACATAGTTCTGGCTTATCCAAGTGGATGTTATAAAACCACCAGTGTGTCTGATGACCTAAGACTAAAAAAAGATGCTAAGCAATTGGTTCATGTACTTACATACTATTAGTAAGGAATATATTGACAAACTTGTCATAAATCATTCAGTGTGAGAATTTGGGTGAAATAGTACTTTGGGGACTTTGGATTCCAATCATATTTTGGATTTATGGCCAATTGCTTAATTATAGTCATGTTCTTTTCTATATAAAGAAAGAACCAGCTTCATTTGGTAAATATTAGGAAAAAATAAGTGGAAATTCTTATACTTTCCCCCAACATTTTATTATGAAAATGTTCTGACATAGCAAAGGTTGATATAATTTTGCATTGAATATCCACATTAGCAACCACCTAGATTCTTCTGTTAACATTTTATTATTCGTGCTTCATCATATATTATCTAACGATCTGTGTAACCCACATTCCATCTATTAATCCATTTTATTTTTGGTGCAAAGTAAATTTCAGATATTGGTAAACTTTCCCCTAAATACTTTAGCATGCATATTATTAACTAGAGTTTGGCACTGATTTACACGTTTTTTTTCTTTTATTGTAAAATTTACATACAGTAAAATAAAAAGTCTACTTTTCCTGAGTTTGACAAATGCATGTATCTGTGTAATCAAAATTCATATTGCTGTAGACTGAATGTTTGTGTTCCCCCAAAACTCAGATGTTGAAACCTAATCCTTAATGTGGTGGAATTTGGAGGTTGATCTTTGGAAGGTGATTAGGTCATGAGGGTGGAATCCTCATAATTGGATTAGTGCCCTAATAAAAGAGATTCCAGAGAGCTCCTTTGTGCCTTCCTTCATATGAGGACAAAGCAAAAAAATGGCATACTGTGAGCTAGGAAGCGGGTTTTACCAGACACCAGATCTGTTAGTGCCTTCATCTTGGACTTCAGCCTCTAGAATTGTGAGAAATTTCTATGTTTATAAGGCACCCAGTCTATGGTATTTTTGTTATATAGCCCAGCCTAAGACAGATCATGCCATTTTACCATGCCAAGAAGTTCATTCATGCTCCTTCCCAGTCAACACTAACTGCTACCCTGAAAGGGTAATCACTATTCTTTCTACTGTAGATTGATTTTGTCTGACTAGAATTTCATTAACATGGAATCATGCAGAACAGTCTCATGAAGCTTCTCTCACTCAGCCAATGTTTTTGAGATTCATCCATCTTGTTGTATATATCAGTAATTTTGGTTCTTTTTATTGCTGAATATTAGGATTCCATTTCATGAGATACCAGTTTTTCTGTTCTATTAGTGGATGCCTGCTATATTTCCAGATTGTAGCTATATGAACTTTCTTATGTAGTTCTTTTTGTGAAGATAATGTTTTCATTTCTTTTGGGTAGTTAGAAGTGGAATTGCTGGAACATAATGATTGTATCATTCCCACCAATGATGTATAAAAGTTTATGTTACTTTATAATCTTGCCAACATTTCGTAATGTCAGTTTTTATAACTTTCACTGTTCTAGTGGGTGTGTAGTAGGAATTTGTTGTAATTTTAACTTGCATTTTTCTTAGGACTAATGAAATTGAGTAGTTTTTCATCTGTTTACTAGTCATTTATCTTTTATTCTGCTTACAGTGTGGAGGTCCCTTAAAAAGTTAAAAATTGAGCTACCCTATGATCCAGCCATTGCACTACTGGGTGTTTTCCCCAAAGATACAGACATAGTAAAGAGAAGGGCCATATGCACCCCAATGTTCATAGCAGCAATGTCCACAATAGCTAAATCGTGGAAGGAGCCGAGATGCCCTTCAACTGATGACTGGATTAAGAAGTTGTGGTCCATATATACAATGGAATATTACTCAGCTATCAGAAAGAACGAGTTCTCAACATTTGCTACAACATGGACAGCACTGGAGGAGATAATGCTAAGTGAAATAAGTCAAGCAGAGAAAGAACTATCATATGATTTCTCTCATCTATGGAACATAAGAACTAGGAAGATCGGTAGGGGAAGAAAGGGATAAAGAAAGGGGGGGGGTAATCAGAAGGGGGAATGAAACATGAGAGACTATGGACTATGAGAAACAAACTGAGGGCCTCAGAGGGGAGGGGGGTGGGGGAATGGGATAGACCGGTGATGGGTAGTAAGGAGGGCACATATTGCATGGTGCACTGGGTGTTATACACAACTAATGAATCATTGAGCCTTACATCGGAAACCGGGGATGTACTGTATGGTGACTAACATAATATAATAAAAAATCATTTAAAAAAAAAAAAGAATTATATATTATGACCAAGTGAGATTTAGCCCTAGGATGCAAAAATGGTTTAACATATGCAAATCAAAAGTAAAAAAAAAAATAATGTAGACCACATTAATAGAATGAAAGATTAAAATGTTAAAAAGAAGAGATAAAAATCATATGATCTCAATAAATGCAGAAAAATCATTTGATAGAGTTCAACATCTTTTCATTATTAAAAACCCTCAATAAATGGGGTGTAGAAGCAACACACCTCAACATAATAAAGGCCATATATAGCAAACCCACAGCTAACATCATATTCAACCATGAAAGATGGAAAGCTTTTCCTCTAAGATCAGGAACAAGAAATGGGAGCCCACTCTCACCACTCTTATTCAGTGCAGTACTATGTTCTACCTAGAGCATTTAGGCAAAAACATATCCAAATCAGAAAGGAAGAATTAAAGTAGTTATTTGCAGATAATGTGATCTTATATAGAGAAAATCCTAAAGACCTAATGAAAAACTGTTGAAAGTAATCAATTCGGTAAAGTTTCAGGATATAAAATCAACATAAATCAGAGGCATGGGGTGCCTGGGTGGCTCAGTCAGTTGTCTGCCTTCGGCTCAGGTCATGATCCCAGGGTCCTGGGATTGAGCCCCATATTGGGCTCTCTGCTCAGTGGGGAGCCTGCTTCTCCCTCTCCCTCTGCCCCTGCTTTTGTGCTCTTTCTCTCTCTTGCTCACTCTCTGTCAAATAAAACAAATTTTAAAAGAATCTAGAACAACTCAGTGGCATTTCTATACACAGACAACAAGATATCTAAAAGAGAAATGAAGACTATTCCATTCATGATAGCATCAAAAACAATGAAATACTTAGGTGTAAATTTAACCAAGGAAGTGAAAAATCCATACAATGAAAAACTACAAGACTTTGATGGAAGGAATTAAAGATGCAAATGGGAGGATTTTCTGTGTTTATGGATCAGAATTATATTGTTAAAATGTCTATACTACCCAGAGCACCTGTAGATTCAATGTATTCCGCATTGAAATTCAAATGGCATTTTTCACAGAAATAGAAAAAAAAATCCCAAAATTTGTATAGAACCACAAAAGACCCTAGATGGCCAAAGCAATCCTGAGAAAGAAAAGAAAGCTAAAGGCATTACATTTTCTGATTTCAAACTATACTACAAAGCTATGATAATTAAAACAGGGTAGTTCTGACGTAAAAATAGATACGTAAACTAATGGGATAGATTACAGAGCCCAGAACAAACTGCTCACATATATAGTCAACTGATATTTCACAGGGGAGCCAAGAACCCTCAATGGGAAAGGATAGTTTCTTCAAATGATGTTGGGAAAACTGGATTACCACATATAGGAAAATGAAATTGGAGCCCTGTCTTACAGCACTCACAAAAATTAACTCATAATGGATTAAAGACTTAAACATAAGACCTGATACTGTGAAACTTATGGAAGAAAGCATAGAGAAGAAGCTCTTTGGCATTGATTTTGGCAATAATTTTTTTGAGAAGATACCAAAAGTACAAGCTTTAACAAAACAAGAAACAAGTGGCACTACAAAAGTTTCTGCATAGCGAAATAAACAGTCAACAAAATGAAAAGTCCAACTACAGAATGGGATAAAATATTTGCAAACCATTTATCAAATAAGGAGTTAATATCCAAAATATATTAACCCACACAATTTATTTTATTTTTTTTAAAGATTTTATTTATTTATTTGACAGAGAGAGAGATAGCCAGCGAGAGAGGGAACACAAGCAGGAGGAGTGGGAGAGGAAGAAGCAGGCTCCCAGCAGAGGAGCCTGATGTGGGACTCGATCCCAGAACACCGGGATCACGCCCTGAGCCGAAGGCAGACGCTTAACGACTGAGCCACCCAGGCGCCCCCCCAATTTAATAACAAAAATACAATCTGATTAAAAAATGGGCAGAGAAACTGAATAGACATTTCTCCAAAGATGACATCCAAATGGCCAACAGGTATGTGAAAAGCTGGTCAATGTCACTAATCATCAGGGGAAAGCAAATCAAAACCACAATGAGATAACACCTCATACCTGATAGAATGGCTGTCATCAGGAAGGTGAGAGATGAGTGTTCACCAGGATGTGAAGAAAAGGGCACTGTTGATGAGAAGGTTGACTGGTTCAGCCACTTTAAAAAACAGTATGGAGCTTGCTCCAAAAATTAAAAATAGAACTTCTATATGATCCAGTAATCTTACTTCTGAGTATGTATCCCCCTCCCCAAAATGAAAATAGGATGTTGAAGAAATATCTGTACTCCCATCTTTATTGCAGCATTACTCACAATAGCTAAGAAATGTAAACAACCTAAGTGTCCATCAGCAGATGAATAGATAAAAAAGATGTCTCTCTCTCTTTCTCTCATACACACAGACACACACACACACACACATTGGAATATTATTTAACCGTGAGAAAAAAAGATAATCCTGCCATTTGTGACAACATGGATGGACCTTGAGGGCATTATGCCAAATAGCAATAAGCCAGAAAGAAAGACAAATATGGCATGATATCACTTACATGTGGAAGGTAAGAAAGTTGAACTCCTAAAAACAGAGAGTAGAATGACTAACAGAGGCTGAGGAATAGGGTGATGGGGGAGATGTTGTTTAAGGGTAAAAACTTGCAACAATAGATAAATAAGCCCTGGAACCTAATGCACAGCGTAGTGATTATAGTCAACAGTACTGTATCATAAATTTCAAAGTTGCTAGGAAACTAGATCTTAAGTGTTCTCACCATAAAAAAAGAAATAATTATGTGACATGATGGAGGTGTTAGGTAACACTAAGGTGGTATTCATATTGTAATATTTAGATGTATCTAGTCAATATGCTGTACACCTTAAACTTACACAATGTTGTATGTCAATTATATCTCAATAAAAATTAAAAAATTTTTTTAAATGAAATGCATAAATATTTGGCCATTTAAGCTAAATTGGAGTGTTTATTTATATTTGAGTTGTAGGAGTTCTGTGTATATCTCGGGATATTAATCCTTTGATAATGGTTTACAAATATTTTCTCAGAGTGTCTGGCTTGCTAGTTCATTTTTTTAATGGTGTCTTTTGAAAAACTGAAGTTTTTTAATTTTGATGAAGTCTAATTAACTTTCTTTTTTGCTTATTGCTTTTTATGACCTGTCCAAGAAATATCATCTGCAAGACACAAATATATGTTTTCTTGTAAAAGCTTTATAGTTTCTATGCCTATTTATCTCAAATTATTTTTTGTGTATGATGTGAGGTAGAAGAAACCCCCATACTTTTGTTGAATGGAACATAACATACTATTCCAATGAGTGGAAATCACTATGTATTATATTTTACTCAAAGATACCAGGTTTTATTTTTCCAAATATGACAACATGGATACTGGAGATGTTATTTGTTCAGTGTGTTTCTAGACTTTAAAAGTAGATTTGAGAGTGTAAGTGATTACAAATTAGATGATAGTGTCTTTATAGTGGTCCCTAAGGTGACATTAGAAAATCTGCACCACCCTGGAAACAGAAATAATTTTGTGGGAGAAAGGTGCTGAGTATGGCAAATGACCTAATGCAGTTCCGGTATAAAAGTACCAGTTGGTTTGAAGGGCTCCATTCTAATCTGGTGTTGCATACAGATGGAATGCCTGCTATTTGAGTGACCAGTTATAGTATATGTGTTCAGATGTAACTTTCTCATATACTCTAATTTTTGCCACAAAGAAAGCAAGCATGGACTTTGAAAAACAAAGTTTTATCTGCTAAAGTTTTATCTGTAATATTGACTAAGTGATTCAGTTTACCTGTAATATTGACTAAGTGATTCAGTTTACCTTTGTTGGTGAGTTTCATAGCATGGACTTTGAAAAACAAAGTTTTATCTGCTAAAGTTTTATCTGTAATATTGACTAAGTGATTCAGTTTACCTGTAATATTGACTAAGTGATTCAGTTTACCTTTGTTGGTGAGTTTCATAGCCAGCAGCAGCATCAATATAGGACTACAAAAAGAAGATCCTCTATTACTGGAAAATTTTGTGTCAAGTTGTGGAAGTTTCTTAATCTGGCTCTGATGTGTCCTTTATGTTTCTTATACCAAACACAAAAATATTAATTTTATCGATCATCATGTTACTTATTTATGAGTGATAGGAAAGAAATGTAAATATAAATGAGTGCAAATAGCAATAAAATTACTCATTTAAGTAGAATATCTTATTTTTCCAGTGTTTAGGTCATAGAAGACATCAAATTTTTGTATGTGTAAAACCTATTATATGAGTAAAAATCAAAATTTATAGTAAAAAATTCTTAGGCACATAGTAGTAATTGTAATGATTATGTTAGCAAAATAGACATTTTACAAATGTCCTTTCCTCCAAAATCACAAACTACCAAAACTCAATCAAGATTAGATAGTTCTGAATATCTGAACAGTCCTATTAATATTAAAGAAACTAAATTCATAATTTTTAAAGTTCCTCCTCCCCCTGCCAAATCTCTAGGTCCAGATGTTTTCATTGGAGAATTCTACCAAATATTTAAAGAAAATTTTACAAAATCTCTTCTAGGACATAGAAGAGAAGGGAACACTTCCAAACTCATTTCATGAAGCCAGAACCCAACACGACACAGACAATACTAAGAAAACTATGCACCAACACTCTCATGAACATAGATGCAAAAAATCTTCAGTAAATAATAACAAATTAAATAACAATGTATAAGAAGAAATTATACACCAAGACCAAATGACATGTATTCTAAGTATGCAGGGCTGTTCAGTATTCAAAAATCAATGTAATGCAACATATCAACAGAAAAAAACTGACATGATTGTTCAGCTGACAGAAAAAAACATCACAGAAATCATATGTGTTCTAGGAAAGGACATTGTATTTTCATTTTCATTTAGTTCTGAGTATATTTTTTTTTTAGTTCCTCTGAGACTTCTTTAACCCCTGGATTGTTTAGGAGTATGTTATTTAATTTCCAAGAGTTGGAGATTTTTTTGTTCTTATGTTATTGATTCCTAGTTTGACTCCATTATAGTCAGAGAACATACTCTGTATGATTTGTTCTTTTAATTTGTGGGGTTTGGTTTATAGTCCCGAATATGGTCTATCTTGATTGTTCCTATGGATCTTGAAAAGAAATGTTTATTCTGCCCCATGTGGGGCTTGATCTCACAACCCCGAGATCATGACCTGAGCTGAAACCAAGAATTGAATGCTTAACTGACTGCACCACCCAGGGGCCCTATGTTGGCTACTTTATAGTCCTTGTCAGATAATTCTAACATCTGATTCCTGTGTTTGTGGATATTTTTTTCATTAGTTTTGGTTTTCCTTCATCTTGGTATGAGCAGCATTTTTTTGGTTGTAACCTGCAAATGGTGGATATTGTTATTAATTATATTTAAATCTTATATTTTAGCAAGTGGTCACATCGTGTCAGTTTAGTGTGTAGGTCTTGGCCTGCTTATGGGGGCTGTAGTTCCAATGACAATTTAGTGCTTAGAGCTTTTGTAGTGCTGTTATGGTCTTCTTTCACCTGGTGCTGCTCGGAATCCTGTTAGGTCCTTAATGTGTGAAATGAATGTCCCTGGTCTGGTTCTGCTATGTAGAAGGTAGGAGATGTCATTCCTGTGGGAAAAGAAAGCTTTTCCCTTTGCCTCCTGTTGCTGGCAGGACTCCCCCACCAGCTTAGTTGGTGCTGGTAGTGTAGGATGGATGTGGTTTCTCAATGTACCTGGGCTACCTTTTGTCCCTGAGTGTGGGCTCAGATGACAATAAGCCTGGGTGCCTTTTCTTTAGTTGGGTGGTTGAATTGGGCAATGCTGAGCTGCTAAGTTGTTATTCAAATTCTGGGGTCCCTCGCCAACTGCTTTCCTTTTCCCCATCTTTCAGAGTTCTCCTTTGACTGTCTGGTGTATTATTTCCAGGTTTTTTAGTTGTTCTTTGCATAGAGGAGCATAGAGAGATGTGTGTAGGACATTATGCCCCAAAATGGAAATCCTGTTTTTTTTTAAATAAATAAATGATAAAGGTACTATAAAATGAGGATTTGAGAGGTATTATTGTAATGAATGTATGTTTAGCAGTATTGGCCATCAGATTTATTTTTTCCACTTTTTAAAATTTGATTGGATTTTTTAGAAAATGCAAAAAAATTTTTAACAGCAAAAAAACAGTAATCAAAAGCAAGCTTAATTTTCATGTAGCACCATTTAAGCCATATTATATAGGAAAGTAACATTAAAGCAAATCATTCTGAAACCAGGTAGACATTTAGGTGTTATTTCATTTCTGCTCTTAGATTCTGTATCTCTTCAGCCATCTGTGTATTTCTGTTGTACCTTATTGTAGAACCTGAGGTGTGTTTGATACTGGATTAGCAAAAAACTGCAAAGTGGGACTAATAAAAGGTATTGGTAATGTTATAATTAAAGAATAAAACCTTTTATTAATATATTCATTGAGTGAGATGCCATTTGTTTCTGGGAAGTAACAAAAATTTTGACAACTAGGATAAAAGTCATTTGATGACAAGGTAACAAATGTCTTTTAGTATATCTGTTGATTTTGTGGTTAGTGGATTTTCTGTTTGAATAAATACAAAGATAACTTTTCTGTTGGCTTGTTTTTGTTTATTCATTTATTTTTAAAGTATACAATGATATTTAGTATATTGACAGAGTTGTGGAACAATTACCACTGTCTGCCTCTAGGACACTTTTATCACCCCATAAAGAAATATTGTACTCAGTAGCAGTCACTCCTAATTTCCCCTTCCCCTCGCTCCCTGGCAACCACTAACCTATTTTCTCGCCTATTGATTTGACTCTTCTGGACATTACATATAAAAGAAATAATACAATACATGTCTTTTTAGTATATCTGTTAGTTTTGTGGTTAGTGGATTTTCTATTTGAATAGATCTTTATATTTGTTCTTATCCTATTTGCACACTGTTTTTTTTTTTTTTTTTTTAAGATTTATTTATTTATTTGACAGCTAGCGAGCACAAGAAGGCAAACAGGAGGGAGAAGCAGGTTGCCTGCTGAGCAGGGAGCCCAGTGCGGGGCTCGATCCCAGGACCCTGGGAACATGACTTGAACCAAATGAAGGTAGACACTTAACCAACCTAGCCATCCAGGATACCTAACACACCACAGCTTTCTAGTAAGTTTGAAATCAGAAAGTATGAGACCTCCAACTTTTTTCATCTTTTTAAAGATTGTTTTGACTATTCAGGATCTTTTGCAATTCCATATGAATTTTAGGATCAGCTTTTACATTTCTGCAAAGAAGGCCTTTGGGATTTTGATAGAGATTGTATTGAATCCCTAGGACATTTGGATTATATTACCATTTTAACAGTAGTGAGTCTTCCAATTCCAGGTCATGTAATGTCTTTCCATGTATTTACATCTTATTCAGTTTCTTTTGAAATGTTTTATAGTTTTCAGTGTACAAGTCTTGTACTTAAAGAAAATTCCAAAGTATTTTTTTTGATGCTATTAATAGAATTGTCTATTAAATATTTTTGGATTATTCATTGCTAGTGTATAGAAATACAACAGATTTTTATATATCGAACTTGTATCCTGTAACCTTGATGATTTTGTTCTAAAAACTTTATTGTGGATTCCTTTTATTTTCTGTGTATATGGTCATGTTTCTGCAAATACAGTTAGTAGTAATTTTTCCTTTCAAGTAGGGTTGCCCTGTCTTTCTTTTCTTTTCTCTCTCTCTCTCTCTCTCTCTCTCTCTCTCTCTCTTTCTCCTAGTTGCTCTAGCTAAAACTTCTAGTACAATGTTTAATAATAGGTGGTGAAAGTATTCATCCTTTTTCTTGTTTTTGATCTTACTGGGAAAGCTTTAATTCTTTTACCACATAAATGCCATGTTTCGTGTTCTGTAAGTTCCTTTATATTCTTAGTTTGTTGAATTTGTTTATCAGGAAAGAGTGTTGGATTTTGTCAAATGCTTTTTCTGCATCAATGTGATGATGTCAGTTTTTATTATTAATGTGGCCTGTTGCACTAGATTTGATTTTGGCTATGTTTCTTTATCCTTTTCAGCTGCACTTTTCTATAGTATTTCATTCTTTCATTCAAAAAGATTTTTTGAACATTTGTGAGCCGACATTATCCTGGACTTGCACTCTCTATTTTTGTTCAGTTTTTTAATTATTTTATATATACCTTAAATTAGACATTATAATTATTGTTTTATACCATGTTTACCTTTACCCATATGTTAACCAAGTTTTTTGATCACCATTTTCACCCACTTCTTATAGCTTTTGAGGAAATACTCCCTCTTCTTTGGCATGCTTCATTAAGAAATTCTTTTTGAAAGCTTGACAAACTCATTATTTATCTGAAAATGTCTTTGTTTTGGTTTGCTCTTAGGCAATAATTTCCCCCTTTCCTCAAGGTATACCATTACCATTTAGGTTAGTAGTTGTTTTCTCTTCACATTTTGAAGTTATGATTATATTATCTTTTAGCTTCATTTGAGCTATTAAGAAGTCATCTATCAGTCTAGTTGCCGTTTCTTTCTAAGTGATCTGTCCTTTTACTTGGGTTATTTTTAACAGCTCTTTGTCTTTTTGTACTACAATTTCAATATATCTGGATTATATTATAAATAGTATGGATTTATGTTTATTTTCATTTATTTCCTGTTTCTGTGGATTCAAGTCCTTGATCTGTTGTGGAAACTCTTAGCCATATAGTTTTATTGTGTTTTGTTTTGAGTGTTACTTCTTTTCCATTCTTTGTAATCTTTCATCATTTTCACAAGCCCTAAGCTGAATAATTTGTTTATATTGTCTCATTTAATCCTCACAACTGCTCCTTTTACATATAAGACTACTGGGACTCTGAGAAAGACATTAATTAACATTTATTGAACCCAACAGTCTTGCTTTGGATGCTTGTTCTTAACCAAAGGATATAGGCCCTCTTCCCCACCTCCATCTCTAAAAGCCAAAAAGTAAAATAAGGAAATGGAAAAAAACTCAGTGGTCATCTTATCTAATCCTGTAGTTTATGTAGTCTTTAACTAAACAAACCCTGTAATAGTTTAAGAGGGAAGGCCATTACTATAGTTTTGTATACATTGAGCTTAAAATGCTTTTGAGGTATGGATCTTTGATAGTTTCATTACTCTCAAGTATTACATATCCTTGGTTCATTTTGTGCATTTTCTTTCCTTACCTGGAAGAAACTACTTTTAGTTGAAAGTGGTATTAGGGAGTTTAATCTGCTAGGGGTGTTCATTGCTATCTTGTTACCATTGTTTTCATTGAATGGTAGTAGGAAATACTTTTTTTTTGGACAGAAAACTTAAATCTCAAAGTCATCCTAATTCTGATTCAAGATAAAGGTTTTTAGGGATTTTTATTGACCTCATTTTTCTTACACTTCTTTTGTCTTATTTATAACTTGTTTTCTATCTTACTCTGAGTTCATGTATTTCTCTGCTATGTGTCTATCTAGATACTTTATTATTTCATTATAGTCTGAATTTTTTCTTTATTTTTCAATTGCTATCTCTTTTTATTTTCTTCTGCTCTTGTAATATCAGGAAATAAGGCAATAGCACCTTTAACTGGAAGAGGAACATGGCAGTGTTTTAATGATAATGCATAATTTCTTACTAGGGAAGAAGGAGAAACACTAGCTAAAAGCAACTGGTATTTCTACAGTAGGATTGCTGAGTGGGTGTTCTGTGACAGTAAAAAAAAAAAAATCAAGTAATTATTAAAAATTGCTAAAATACAGGGGTGCCTGGCTGGCTCAGTTGGTTAAGCGTCAAACTCTTTGATTTAGGCTCAGGTCATGATCTGAGGCTTTTGAGATCGAGCCCCATGTCAAGCTCCATGCTCAGTGGGGAGTCTGCTTGAGATTTTCTCTCTCCCTCTCCTGCTGCCCCTCCCCCTGCTTGCATGCTCTCTCTCTCTCTCTCTAAAATATTTTAAAAGAAGAATTGCTAAAATAGAGACTTTTTATCCCCTCATGTAGTACTTTTGTAATACACTCATCATCATCTTTTTCAGCTACATCTCATTAAACCATACCTTTCAACTGCTTCATAAAAATCAGAAAATTAAGAGTTTTTAGGCTCTATTTTAAACATAATAATTTAATTTTAATAGGCAAAATTATGATTACCTTCTTAGAGTTGGACTGTTGAATTGATTTATAATAGATAGTATTTACATAATATAAGTCTACTGGAGTATAAGCTATTTGGGGCAGGCATTGTAGCTTTTCATTGTTAACATTTCTAATGCCTACCAAAGTTCCTACTACATAGGAAGCCCATAGGAAATGTTTTATTGACTCAATGAATAAATACTTTAAAACCCTTTGTGACTAATATAAGTGACACATAACAATGTGAATGTTAGTCATGTTTGTTCATATGTAAGTTACTTAGATTTTTATAAAATCTTGAGTGAAGGAACTTTAGAAGTTATTTATTCCAATTCCATTTTAATGACTATAGTAATAAATACTGATTTCTGACAAAATGATTTGATTTAGGTAACAGGTAAAATTCAAGGTCAGAAGGACAAATTACTACCACATAAAATGGAACATTTTAATAAACTTGTGAGCTTATTGGACTCACATATTTTAGGGCGGAGACGTAGAAGACAACATTTAAGCATCACAAAGGCTTCAATCAAAGGCCAATAAAATTGAGCATTTTGAAATGGGAGTTATAGATTGCTTAGTATTCGTTGTTGGTCACGCTTTTTGTCCCACAAGACATTGTGTTTTTGATCCAGTGTTCAACATTGGTTCTCTCTATTACACATAGCAGCCTTATGAGGCTGAAATGGGGATGCAATGTATTTCATTAAAGAAAATTGAAAAAATTATCTTCTTAAGCATAGGATCACACTGTCAGTCTCATACATTGGCAGTGAAGTCATGGTGGCAGGAAATCTATATGTGGGTAAAAATTAAAAGAATAACATTTCTAAAAAGTCTAACCTTTTAATAATAAAATAATCAAATATGAGAAATGCAAACACACAAAGAAGAAAATGAAAAATTTATGCATCCCTTCTATCCAAAAGTAATCATAACATTTTGATGTAATTCCTTCCAGTTTTGTTTTCTCTATGTGTGTATATGTACACACATGTAAATATTTACAGACTTCGGATCATACTGTAAGAAGTCTTTTTTGTTCTTTGCATTTTTCAACTTTATGAATATTTTCCCATGCCATTTAAATGATTATATAATTTTCTGTTGAATGCCTGTATTATAATATGACTAATCTCCAAAAGTTGGCCATTAGTTATATCCACTTATATTATGAGCAGTGTTAGGCTGAGCCTCATTATGTGTAATTTTTTGTACATGATTACTCTTTTTTAGACTTAACAGAATGGGATTTGAAATCATACATTGATTGTACTTTGCAGTATACTTTTAAATATTATCAAATTATGTCTTCAAATATTTGTCTGGGTGATATATAATCAATAAATATTTGACAAATTGGAAGTCACTTGTCTAAAGAAAATACTGTTTATTTTCATTATTATTCTATTTCTACGTAAGTCAGTTGTAGATACAACAAAGGAATCTTATATTTCCTCAAATTGAAAGCTTTGAATTTAAAGAAAGAAGCTTTTATTTCTTCATACCTAACAATTTGATTACATATATTGTCATTAATGTTAATGGTACCTGAGGAGAATATTCCAGTCCTTTATGGGCAGTCAGCTCTACATTGTCCACTGTAACAAGATATGCGTCTGTGCTACCTTCTGAATGTATTAGTTGACATGGCTTTAGGGTATGAACATTTGGGTTTAATATTAGCCTGTATGTCAGACTAAGCACCTTAACTGGATCATCTCATTTAATTCCCACAATGTTGAGAATGAACTGGAGGTTGTATTTTATTTTATAGGTGAGGAATTGTGATTGTTAGAAATTTTGCCAGAGTTCATACAAAGTATAAGTGGTAGAACCACTATAAGAATGTAAGAACTCTGGCTCTAGTATCTGAATTTGTAAACGTATGCTATGGGAATGTATGTTGCTTACTCTTATTACTCTCATTACTTATTGTCATTACTTTTCCTTACTCTCATTTAAGTTTATTTTCTGAAGTTTCTCTCCCTTTGTGGATTATCTCCATTAGCAAAAGTTGGGAAATTTACTATGTATAACATATGTGCATAATTTGTGTGTGTGCGTGTGTGTGTGTGTGTGTGTGTGTGTGTGTATTCAGATGGGAATGAATATACACCCACAAGCACAACTTAATATTAAACTTTTGATATTAAAATATTAAAATAGTTACTTTGTGTATACTAAGCTATAGAATGATATCCATTAAATGAAATCTTGTTTCTGGCGATAATTGCAGTATAATTAAAATATAAATTTAGATGTCTGTCTCTCAAAAGTATTTTAGAAAAGCAGATTTTGCTATTTCCTTTAGAAGATTACTTTAATATGTTACTGTATTTATACCAGAAATGCTTATGTGCAATCTCAAATTATTTAGTTTAAAGAAAATATTTTTGTTGTCATTAAGATGTACAATAGTTTTTCCTTATAAAGGCCTTCAAAGAATAAAAGCAACTTTAATAATTGTGAATTTAATCTTGACTAGAAATTTTCCAGGCAAGAAACTAATATAGTTTAGGGTTATATGTAGGGCAGTTTTTACTAGTAATTTAGTAATGTGTTTCTTTTTTTTCCTTCCTTAGAAGTTACATGAGGGACAGTGGTGACTTGTGTTGACTAAGGTTTATTACCTTGAGTATAAAGCAGTTTTCAGGGCAACAGCCATTGTTGGTAGTGGTGGTGGGGGCTATACTAAGGAAATTTACTGGATAAGATTCTCTTAACACCAATATAAACCCCTTTTGTTTTAATAGCATTTCTTTAAGGGCAATGGAGCATAGAAATTATACTCATTGCTATTTGGAATACTTTGTGGCAAATCTGGAATCCTTGCTAATGCTTTTATTCAGTTTCATAACAAGGTTATTTTTAAAACAACACACAAAACTGAAATTCCAACATTATTGGATTGACACGTCTAGTTGTAAATTTAACACTTCCAGTTGTAGATCTTGAGGAAATTGGCATCAGACTTTACCATATTCTGTTTTCAGTAGGTTAGTGTTTTCAGTGTTATTTTGTGCTGTGGAAAAGAATCTTAGTGCTCTTCAGAGCTGGGTACTTAATCACTGCTCTCTTGAAGATCTTAGCCATCAATTACCAATTAAAATGTCTGTGCCTTTGGCTCCCTAATCTCCCTGTCATTGTTGTGTTAAAGCGTTATTATCTTTTACAGGAACATTGTAGTGCTTCTACACTATCCTTCACGTTACTGTCAGATTAAAGTTTCTATAGCTTAGCTCTGACCCTGTCATTGCCAAGTAACAAATGTGCAAAATGACTCCCTGTTTCCCAGTGTGTTTCTTTGGCCTAACATTTCGGGCTTGTTTTTGATGATTTCATTTTACATCTACTTTTTCAGGTTTTTCTCCCATTCTTTTTCATTTTTAAATTCCCATTATTCATTTCTTGACCTTTTAGGTAAGCCAAAATGTTCCCTAAATAATACTAATAGTGCAATAGTACTAATAGTACAACATCAATAGTACTTTTATGATTTTAACACTGGTTTCTTCTTCTGTAGTGGCCTTTGTCTAATGTTCAAAATATACCAAATATTCTCAGTTCTAATGACTTCTCTGCGAAGGCATTCAAACCCAGTTTTACTTTAACTTTCTTTTTTATAAAGCTCCTTTTCTCTCTTGTAGTTCCTCTGTGTATTTGCTACTCCTCTTATTATTTTTTAACTTTTCATTTTGGAAAATTTAAGGAATATATAAACAGTATGATATACCCCAATGTATCCATCATCCACCCAGAGATAGCAGTTATTATGACATTCTTATTTCACTTACGTCTCCCTCCATGTCCAGTTTCCACTCAGTCATTGTGAATTCTTTGAGGTAAAATTTACATACATTAAAATTCATAAATGTTAGCTGTGTAGTGTTTGGCAATTAAGTGCACACATGAAACTACCTCCACTTTCATAATAAAGAATGTTTTTGTCTCTAGCATGTTTCGCATGCACGTTTCCAGTCAGTCTTCCTACCCTGAGGCGAGCACTGTTTAATTTTTTCACTATATATTTGTCATATCTTTCATATTCGTCCTATGTAAATGGAAGTATGCTCTTTGTGTAAGGCTACATTTGCTCAGCATAATGTTTCTGATACTTATCCTTTGTTATTGCTTGTTATTCCCATTTTATTTCTGAGTACTGTTGCTTTGTATGACTATTCTACAGTTTATTTAGTTAATGAACATTTGCGGTTATTTTCAGTTTTTGCCTATTGTCAGTACAACTGCTATGGATATTTGCATATGTGTTTTTGTGGATACAGTTGATTCTCATTATTTGCAATATTTGTGTTCTACAAAGTCATACTGTGAACATTGAATTAGCTAATACTGAACCATTTCTTCTAAAGGAAATAATAGATTAGGTTCCTATGAGCCTCTGATCACAGTATTTTTGTCAACTGATCAATAAACTTATTTCTTGTGTGTTTCTGGTTAAAGACACCTTTTTAATATATATTGTTGATTCGTTAACCACTGAATTCATGTCCAACAGCACCACAACTCATGTGTAAATGAAGCTTATCTTAAACTGGTACTTCCTTAATGCACATTATGGCCTTGTTGCACTCATAATACTTGATAGCACTTCAGTACTGTGCTAGGGGCCATTCTAAAGAGCATATCCCCAACAAAAAGCACAGTAACATAAGAAACATGGAACTAAAGAGACTACAAACAGGAGACTCACTTACAGTATCAAAGTTAAAACAAGGTGAAGTGTTACCTTATTCAGCTTCAAATGAGAATATCAGACAACTCAAATTTTTCTTTATTCTCTTCCTGTCTACAGATTATTGTGAAAGCATTGTCAGTATTGATTATTGGGTTACAAATGAATTTTAGTGAGTAGGCAAATTCACAAGCATGTATTCTTTGAAGAATGAAAATTATATGTTTTCATTGGTCTTCAATAAATATAAGCAGGACTATTGGGTCAAATAGTATCTTTAACTTTATAAGACACTGCCAAACCTTTTCCCAAAGTAGTTGCATGATTTTTAATTCCCAACAGCAATGCATAAAAGTTCCAATTGTTTCATATACTCACAAATATCTAGTGTTATCATCACTTAATTTTAATCCTTGTGCTGCTTGTTTGAGATTAAGCTCTCCCAACTGAAAGCTTTTTGATGATAGTATATAATTCACCTTTGTTTTTGCTAGTCTGACAGTTTCGAGAGAGTACAAACTCGCTGTTTGTGTACAAACGCTAGAACCAGCTTGCCTAGAATCAAAGCTCAGCTCTTCCACATGTAAGTTTTGAGACCTTGACAATAAAAATAACATAGTAGTAAATGAACTTTTCATGATGAATTAATTGGGTTTCCCAAGAAACAATTAAGTTTGGAAATCAAGCTGCTTTGGGGTTAAGTAACTTGTCCCAGACCAAATGAGTAGGAAGTAATAGAACAAGATTTCAAACCTAGGCCTAACTGACTCCAAAGCCTAAATGCTCTTAACTACAGCGTAGTACTGCCATCTGATTTCCACATTAAAACCTACTGTATATCATTGAATTTTTTTACTATCCTTAATTAAGATGTAAATGAATGAAGATACATCTTAAAATACTGAGCTTTCCAATTCATAGATTTGATGTTTCTTTCCATTTACTTAGGCATTTTAATTTTCTGAATAAAGTGCGTAATTTTTAGTGTGGAGATTTTGCATATCTTTCATTGGACATATTCCTGGTTATGTGATATCTTTTGATGCTTTTTTGTAAGTGGTATCATTTTAAAAATCTTCATTTCTAATTGCTTGTTGCTATTACTTTTTTACATTAACCTTATACCCTTCAATTTTGCTAACTTCACTTTTTATTTATTTTTAAATTTTCTATTTAAATTCAATTAGCATTAGTTTAAGATGTAGTGTTCAATAATTTATCAGTTGCGTATAACACCCAGTGCTCATCACTGTCATGTGCCCTCCTTAATGCCCTTCACCCAGTTACCTCATTCCCCTACCTACCTCCCCTTCAGCAACCCTCAGTTTGTTTCCTATAGTTAACAGTCTCTCATGGTTTTCTTCCTCTCTGATGATTTCCCTTTCAGTTTTCCCTCTGTTCAGTTCACTTTTTAATTCTCATAGTTTATCTGTGCATTCTTTGCATTTTTTCCTTATTGTACTGCCTAGCACCACCAGTTCATTTTTGTATAGAAGTGATAATTGTGGATATTTTTGTCTCATTTGCAATTTGAAAGGTTAAGGTTTTGACATTTCACCATTAACTATAATGTTTGCTTTAGGGTTTTTGTAGGTATCTTTTGTAGATACCAAATAAGGAAGTTTCCTCTATTACTAGTTGATTCAGAGGAGTTAGCATGAATGGATGTTGAATTTTATTAAAACTTTTTTTTTTTTTACAAATATGAGGTAATCCTGTTTTTCTCCTTTAAAAGAGAAAATAATAATGCAGTAAATTACATCCATTGGCTTTTGAAATATTATACCAACCTTACATTCTAATAAACTTGGCTGAAATGTATTTTGTAGTCACTGGATTTAATGTGCTAATATATTACTACGTTTATCATTTTTATGTATATGATTATGAGATATTAATATCCCCATATACTTTTAATGTCTGTATAATCTTTTACGATGTATATCAGATCTTTTAATTTTGACATTTGTCATGTGTATGTTGTCTTTTTTTCTCAGTCTTGCCACAAGTTTATCAATTTAGTAAGGTTTCTCAAAGACCCAGTTATTGATGTGATTTTCTCTATTGTTTTTTATTTCAATGGTTTCTGTTCTTTCATCATTTCCTTTTCCTTAATTTACATTGGAATTAGTTTGCTCCCCCACCCTCACCCCCACCCAGATTCTTAAGGTAGAAACTTAGATCTTTGATTTTAAACTTTCTTTTTTTATTTTTTTTAATAATATGGGCTTTTAAAACTGTAAGTTTCCCTACAAAATGCTTTATCTGCTTCTTGAAATTTTTGACGTGTTGCATTTTATTTGTTCTAAGTATTTTTTTTCTCTTGTGATTTCTTCTATGGCATATGGTTATTAAGAAATACATCACTAAATTTACAACTATTTGGAGAATTTTCTAGTTAATTTTATTGATTTTTTAAATGTAATGCTTGAGGTTTTCTGATGTACAGTTTATGTTCTCTTTGTATAATTGCAGCCTTTATAATTTATTGAGACTTATTCTGTAGTTAAGCACAACATCTGTTTGGCAAGTGTTCATGTACCCTTGAGTATCAGCTTTTCATGTGTGTTATGTTCAGTACATTTTTTTTTCTTTTTAGCTTTCAGGCGTATAATATAGTGATTCAGCAATTCCATACATTACTCAGTGCTCATCAAAATAAGTGTACTCTTAATTTCCTTTATCTAGTTCACTCATTCTTCCACCCACCTACCATCTGGCAACCACCAGTTTGTTCTCTATATTTGAGTCTGTTGTTTTTGTCTGTTTTTCTTTGTTCATTTGTTTCTTAAATTTCATGAGTGAAATCATTAATATGTGTCTTTCTCTAACTGACTTATTTCACTTAGCATTATACCCTCTACATCCATCCATGTTGTTGCATATAGTAAGATCTCATTCTTTTTTATGGCCAAGTAATATTCTAATGTGTGTGTCATTATAACCATATCTTCTTTCTCTATATCTGTTGCTGGACACTTGATTTGCTTCCATACGTTGTCTATTGTAAATAATGTTGCAGTAAACATAGGGGTGCATATATCTTTTTGAATTAGCGGTTTTGTTTTCTTTGAAATACTCAGTGATGAAATTCCTGGATGATATAGTAATTCTGTTTTTAATTATTTGAAGGACCTCCATACCGTTTTCCACAGTGGTTGCATCAATTCGCGTTCCCACCAACAAGGTGCAAAGTTACATTTTTCTCCACATCCTTGCTAACACTTGTTATTTCTTGTATTGAATTTTAGCGATTTGACAGGTGTGAAGTGGTGTTTCATTGTGTTTTTGATTTACATTTCCTTGATTAGTGGTTTGAGCATCTTTTCATGTGTCTATTGGACATCTATATGTTTTCTTTGGAAAAATGTCTATTCAGGTCCTCTGCCCATTTTTAATTGAATTATTTGGGTTTTTTTTTCGTGTTGAGTTGTTTAAGTTATTTATATATTTTGGATATTAGCTCTTTATCAGGTGCATTATTTGCAATATCTTCTCCCATTTAGTAGGTTACCTTTTTGTTTTGTTGATGGTTTTCTTTGGTGTGCAAAAGCTTTTATTTCAGTATAGTCCCTAAAGTTTATTTTTGCTTGTTTCCCTTGCCTAAGGAGACATATCCATGATGTCCAAGAGATCATTGCCTATGTTTTCTTTTAGGAGTTTGATGGTCTCAGGTCTCACATTTAGGTCTTTAATCCATTGAGGTTATTTTTGTGTATGTTATAAGAAAGTAGTCTGGTTTCATTCTTTTGCATGTAGCTGTCCAGTTTTCCCAGCAACATTTATTGAAGAGACTGTCTTTTCCCCATTATGTATTCTTACCTCCTTTGTTCTAGATTAATTGATCATGTAGAGGTAGGTTTATTTCTGGGCCCTCTATTCTGTTCCATTGATTTATGTATCTGTTTTTGCATTAGCACCATACCGTTTTGTTTATTACAGCTTTGTCATGTATCTTGAAATCTGGGATTGTGATACCTCCAGTTTTGTTATTCTTTCTCAAGATTGCTTTGGCTATTGTTAATGTTTTATGTCAAATTAGTTGATAATGGGGTAGCTGGGTGGCTCAGTTGGTTGAACATCTGGCTCTTGATTTCAGCTCATGTCATGATCTCAGGGTCAAGAGATTGAACCCTGAGTCAGGCTCTGCATTAGGTGGGGAGTCTGCTGGAAATTCTCTTTCCCTCTCCCTGTGCCCCTCCCCTTTCTCTTTCTCTGAAGTGAATAAATCTTTAAAAAAAAAAACCAAAAAACCCTAGTTGAAAATGTTCAAATCTCCTATATAGTTACTGATTAATAATTTTTTACTTGTTCCATTTCTGAGAAGAGGGCATTAAAGTATTTAATGTATCTAATGATTGTGGATTAATAAATTCTTTTAGCTCTGTCAATTCTTTATCCATATATTTTGGAGATTTGTTGTAGTATGTATATTAGACAAATTGACCTTTTTAACCATTAAGAAATCCCTTTTAATCTGTCTTTGTCTTTAAGCATATTTTTTGCTTGATATTTATATAACCGTACCAGTTTTTTTTATTATTGTAGTAAAATACATATAAGTTACCATCTTAACTGTTCTTAAGTGTGCAGTTCAGTGATATTAAATACATTCACATAGTTGCGCAACCATCACCGCTATCCATCCCCATGACTATATTTACCTGGTAAAATGGAAACTATACTTATTTAGCAAGAACTTCCTCTTGTCCCCTTTAATCTTTCCATATTTTTTCCTGTTTTTACTTTTTTACTGTTTATCTATTAAGAATTTTATTTTTAAATTAATGGCATAGAGTTGTGTCTTGCTCTTCTTCCCCTAGCTTGATATGTTCTTCTAATTTAGGTGTTGATTCTACCTAAATTTATTTATTTATTATTTTAAAAGATTTTATTTATTTATTTATAGCACGAGTGGGGGGAGGAGGAGAGGGAGAGAGAGAGAGGAGAGGGAGAGAGAGAATCTCAAGCAGTAGAGTCAGACTCACAAACCTGAGATCATGACATGAGCAGAAATCAAGAGTTGGACACTCAGCTAACTGAGCCACCCAGGCATCCCTCCATTTATTTTTAATAACAGCTTTATTGAGGCATAATTGACATATAGTAAACTGTACATTTAAAATGCATGATTTTACACATTTTGATACATATATTTATTTTGAAGCTGTCACTTCAATCAGGATGGTAAATCTATCCATTACAAATCTCCAAGAATTTACAATAAGTGTCCATGTGCCCCTTTGTAATCATTTTCTTTTGGTTCCCCTCTACCTCCATGTATCTCTGAGCTGTTTTCTTTCACAATGATTAGTTTCCTTTTCCTAGAACTTTATATAAATGGGATCATGTAGTGTATAGTTGGTTTTCTTACAGAGTCCTTTCATTCAGCACAGTTATTTGGAAGTTGATCATATCAATATTCCTTTTTATTGCCTACTCATATTCCTTTGTGTAGATATACTAGAATATGTTTACCCATTTACCTGTTCATAGATATTTGGTTATTTCTAATTTTAGGCTATTACAAATAAAGCTGCTATAAATATACATATATAAATCTTTGTATGGATATTTGTTTTTTATATATTTGGGTAAATTTATAGGGTTGGAATGACTAGATCATTCAGTAGGTATAAGTTTCACTTTTTAAGAAAGTACCAAATTGTTTACCAGTGTAGTTGTTCCCTCCAGCAGTGTATTAATCCCACCACTAGTTCCTTCACATTCTCACCTATACTTATTGTGATCAGTCTTTTTAATTTTAGCTATTCTTTTTTTTTTTTTTAAGATTTTATTTATTTATTTGACACAGAGACAGCCAGTGAGAGAGAGACAAGCAGGGGGAGTGGGAGAGGAAGAAGCAGGCTCCCAGCAGAGGAGCCTGATGTGGGGCTCCATCCCAGAATGCCGGGATCACGCCTGAGCCGAAGGCAGACGCTTAACGACTGAGCCACCCAGGCGCCCCTAATTTTAGCTATTCTGATAGGTATCTAGCTGTATCTGGTTTTAATTTGTATTTCCCTAGTTACTAATAATACTAATGTTGAGGATTTTTTAAGTGGAATTTTTTTGGGGCTTTATTATTTATTTTTACCAAACATCTATCTTCTTTTGTGAAGTGTCTGTTCAGATCTTTTGTTCATTATTTTGAGTTTTTCCTTTTCATTGAGATTAGAGTATAGATTTGAATGTAAATCAGATATATACTTTGCAGATATTTACTCACAGTCTATGACTTCATTTTTTAACAGTGTCTTATGAAGAGCAGAAATTTGGCATTATCTTTAATAACATAACTTTTAAAAGAATACGTGAGAACATCTTTGGTATCTCAGAGTCAGTGAAGAGTTCTGGGATGTAATACCATAAATATAAGCCATAAAAGAAAAATACATAAATTAGACCTCATCAAAACAAAAAACTGTTATAAATGACCCTGTTAAGATAATGAAAATATAAGCTATGGACAGGAGAAAATATTTGCAAACCTCATATCTGACAAGGGCCTTACATCTACAATATATAAAGAACTCTCAAAACTCAACATTAAAAGGAAATTAATCTGTTTGGGCTGAATTGTGTCCCCCTCCAAATTTATATGTTGAAGTCCTAACAGTATTTGGAGATAGGGCTTTTAAAGAGGTAATTAAGGTAAAAATGAGGTCATATAGGAGGACCCTATTCCAATATGACTGGTGTGTTTATAAAAAGCGGAGATTAGTATACTGACAAAAACAGGTGGAGGAATGACCATGGAGGGCACAGCAGGAAGGCAACCATCTGCATGCCAAGGAGAGAGGCCTCAGAAGAAACTATGTGCTGATACACATTGATCTTGGATATCTAACCCCAGAATAGAGAAAAAATATAGTTCTATTGTTTAAGGCACCTAGTCTGTGGTATTTTTTTATGGCAGCCCTGGAAAACGAATACACAATACAATTATAGAATGGACAAAATACATGAACAGATGTTCTGTCAAAGAGAATTGGATAGCAAATAGGCATGTAATAAAATGTTTCACCTCATTAACTATTAGGGAAATGCAAGTTAAGATCCCAATAAGATGTCACTGCAAACCTATTGAAATAACTAAAATTTAAAAAATAATGATAATATCATATGTTGGGAAGGTTGTAACTTGTTCTCTCCATACATTGCTGATGAGAATGTCAAATGGTACAGCCACTCTGGAAAATAGTCTGTAAGCTTCTTATAAAATTGAATGTGTAGTTCCTATATGGCCTACCAATTATACTCTTAGGCATGTATCCCAGAGAAATGATAACTTATGTTCACCCAAAAACCTATATATAAATATTCATTAGGAACTTTATTCATAATAGCCTAACTCCAGGAAACAACCCAGATGTCCCCCATTATTTTAATGGTTGAACAAACTCTGGTACTTCCAAATAATGGAATAAAAAGGAATGAACTGTTGCAACATGCAACAACCTGATGGACCTGGAGAATGTTAGGCTTAGTAGAGAAAGTCAATGTCAAGAGGTTACATATTATATGATTACACTTACACAACATTCTCAAAAAAACAAAAAAACTACAGAGATGAGTAGATTAATTGTTGCCACAGGAACAGGGATAGGCATCGTGTGGAGATACAGGTTTTAATACAGAGATCAATACGAGGGAGTTGTTTTATAGTTTATGGTTCTGTTCTATATTTTGCAGTAGTGATTAGACAAATCTATATATGGTATAAAATAGCATGTAACTATATACACAAATGAATACATGTAAAAAATTGTTGAAAACGGAATAAGATTCGTAGACTAGTTATCAGTAATCTACAAATATTAATATTCCTGCCTTTGATATTGTACTATATGACATATCACCATTGAGGGAGGCTAGTTAAAGCGTACTTGGGACTATAGTATTTTTGCAACTGGCTATACCTCTGTGGTTATTTTTAAAATAAAGTGGTATATTATGATGAAATTCAGTTTATCAAGTTGTTCTCTAAAGGATTGTGTTCTTGGTATTAATTCTAAGATATCTTTGCCTAGCACAGGATCACAAAGATTTTATTCTAGGTTTATACAATTTTAAGTTTTAGGTCTGTGATCCATTTTGAGTTAATTTTCATACATGGTATGAGGTTTAGATTGAAATTTTCTCCCCATATTCCTATCCAGTTTTCCCAGCACCATTTGATGAAAAAACTAACATTTCTCTACTTGATTTCTTTTTTACCTTTTGTCTGGAAAAATAACTTCCATGTATGTCAAGGTCTGTTTTTGGACTCTTCTCCTTTGACCTGTTTATCTATTTTTACACCAATACCACACTGTTTTGATTTCTCTATTTTCATAATTCTTAAAATCAGGTAGTGTTAACCTTCATATTTTGTTCTTTGTTCAAGTGTGTGTACGTGTGTGTGTGTTGCTTATTCTAGATGTTGTGCATTTCCATATTAATTTTAAAGGTAATTTATCAAATTGTATAATAAAATCTGCTTGGATTTTTGACTGGAATTGTATTGAATCAATATAGAACAATTTTGAAATAATTGGCATGTTAACAATTGAATCTTTTTACCCACAAACAAGGCACATGTCCTTGATTATTTAGATCTTTAATTTTTCTCAGTGGTGTTTTAAAATTTCAGTATATAAGTCTTTCAAAGTTATTGTCAGATTTATCCCTAAGCATTTCCATATTTTGGATATTTTTGTAATTGGCACTTAATAATTTAATTTTTTTCCAGTTGTTTACTGCTAGTATATATAAATACACTTGATTTTTGTATATTGACCTTGTTTTCAGTAACCTGATTAGTTCTAGTAGCTTTTATGTAGTTTTGATGAGAGAATGGGATGCTGACAGAAACATGGTTTTATGGAAGTAGGACAATGGTCCCTATGGGCCAAGTTAGGAAATGTGAGATTTCTTGAGACATACTAGCCATTGCTTTCACCCAAGTATTGAGCATGAGTGTAGGTGGAGAAGGAATTACCCTATGATTCTGGCGACTGATGAATTTTAGAGGTTAAGCAGTGTGTTTGATGATTGAAAACTGCCGAAATGATACTTCGGTTGTTCACTCTACTCTATGAGGGAGAAAAAGGGAAGGTTATCTTGACATGGTGGTAGCAAGTTCTTGGCCCTAGTCAAAATACAGTATTGTTTGGATGTTGAGTCACCCTACGCTGAAATAAGTTGTGTCAGGAGTGAGAATATAAACCTTTGGGTGAACCAACATTAGAAGTTGGTTTGGTTGAACTATCGGACTTGCTGCTCAATACTGGAAGTAAATGCACAGCCATGTTTATTGGCATGTGCCACTTTCTCATTCTGTATCTCCTCATCTTTCCCCATTACTTTGACCTCAGGTGCTTCAAGAGAAAAATTAAGTGTCTTTGGCATCTTTGAAGGGGAAGAAAAACTCAAACTTTTATGACTTTGTTGGATACAAGTGCTCAGTTCACTGTCTTTCCTGGTCCCATGTGAGGAGGGAAAGCTGGGTGCAGGAGTTGACAAAATTGCCAGAGATTGCAGGGAAAAGCTGTAGTGATATGTAGGTTCCCTGAACTGGATGTTTTTCAATTATCAGAAGCCGAGTGAGAGAGGAAGTAACTCTGGGGTCTGGCCCCAACCTGCAAGTGACTAGCTAAAGGAAAGAAAAAGCCTGCTGCTCCTAGTGACCTTACTGTCTTTCTTCTCTTATGCTGCATTTTCCCCCCTGTGATTCTACCTCGGAATATCATAATCATTTGTGGCTGTTGCTATAGTCCCTGCTGTGCGCCTCTTAGAAATCTTGGTCATGTTCTGTTAGGGGGAAAAGTACCTGAATTCAACTGATTTAAACAAAATTTGCAGTGGGGAAATTATGTTAAATTGACCTTGTGGAGAAAGCCCTTGTACTGATTATATGTATAGTTTACCTTAAATGTTTAGGCCTGGTTGACTGATGGTTCAGTTAAGTGTCCACAGGGTGGCAGCTACCCTCCAGCTCCAAGGACAACTCTGGAGGACTAATTGTGGTAAGAGTTAATTCACACAATAGACTGAATGGAAAGCTGTTCTCTGCCTTAGACCAGGGGTTGACAAATGTCAGCCCATATGCAAAATCTGGTTGCAGTCTATGTTAGTACTACTTTAGAGCTGGAAATGGTTTTTACATTTTTTTTAAATCATTGTGGGTGTGCTTGGCTGGCTCAGTTGGGAGAGTGTGTAACTTTTGATCTCGGGGTCATGAGTTTGACCCCATGTTGGGTGTAAAGATTACTTAAAAAATATTACAAAAAAATAAAGCATTGGGAGTAAAAAGAATACATGTTAGAGACTGTATGTGGCTTGTAAAGCTTAAAATATTTGTTTGCCCTTTTCAAGAAAGGCCAACTCCTGCCTTACAATACTCCAAAGGATCAAGTATGTTATATTTTTCCTGAGTATTGGGCTATTGGCAAAGACCTCACTTGCATAAGATTACAGAATAACAGATTAAAGGCACATCCCTTATGTGGGCCACAAGCTAAGGAAACAAATCATAGCTGCCAGTTGGAAGGTCTTATTCACTCATGTTGATGCTTTGAGTAATGGGCTGTTTCTCGATGGGATTAACTGGAATCAAACTGCTGATCAAGCCCACACTGCCCAGATTTCCACCTTGGCCACTTAGATCCATTGTTGTAGTACTGGGTGTGGCAGTATATCCACCATCATAGACTAAGCCAGAAATATAGTACTATATGTTTATGATGCAGAAGCTGTCACTGCTTGCCAAACTTATTACTCCTGACAGAAGTTGTCCCTTTTTTCTCATGGTGAAGGACCTTTGACTCCATCTTGGTTCTACTCTTGGTGCTTCCTATAACTTTTTCAGTTAATGGTAATGTCCACTCAGATCATCACTGACTGGCCATACCATTGTGTGCCTTAAAACTAATGTCTCATATTTTTGGCCTTCTGAACTATTTACATTCTGACAGTAGTGTTCTTTTTGACATGAAGGCCAAACTCAGTAGGTCAATAGTCAAACTATTTGAAGAAGTTCTATGTTTTATGCCATCCACAGCTATCTGAATTGGCCTTGAATGCTAGACTGGTCAGCTCAGAAAGATTTCTGACTCTGTCTTTACTACTCCTGGTGCATATACCTTGGTTAGGCAGTTTGACACTAACTTTGGTCATCCTCAGAAGGAGATCATTTCTTTTTTTTTTTTTTAAGATTTTATTTATTTATTTGATAGAGAGAGAGACAGACAGCGAGAGAGGGAACACAAGCAGGGGGAGTGGGAGAGGAAGAAGCAGGCTCCCGGCGGAGGAGCCTGATGCAGGGCTCGATCCCAGCGGAGGAGCCTGATGCAGGGCTCGATCCCAGAACGTCAGGATCACGCCCTAAGCCAAAGGCAGATGCCCAACGACTGAGCCACCCAGGCGCCCCAGAAGGAGATCATTTCTTGATTGCTTCCTTGCTGATAATGATAAGGGCTAAAGGGAAAGAAGATTACGTAGACATATTTTGAAAATATGGGATTTTGCCCTGACCATTCCTGGGCATGATGCTTCTTTCTTTTTCTGACTAGTTTGGTTGTTTATACCCTCAGTGTCAGCTTAGCCAAAAGGGGGAAAGTTGGCTGGTAAGTACAGACTCTCTTTGTGGCTAGGGTTCTAGAGATTTTAACCATCATGCTAGCCCACCCTTATCTGTAAATGTTCATTAAAATGTTTCTGATTCTCCTAATCCCCACTTATGGTGACTTCCTCCTGCTACAGCTGCTCTAACAAGGATGAAAGCAGTTCTCTTCTTCCATTTTTCTGGATTTTAGTTCAGTTAGGTTTCTTTATCTCTTAGTTCAGTAGTAGTTTTTTTAAAATAATGTTTTTATTACTCTTATTTATTTAGCATGTACTTATTATTAAGATGAAAGTGACATTCTCTTGTGACTATAATTAAGGTAGAGAAAGAGGTCCCTAAGGAATGGCTTTTAAATGATATGAAGCATAGAAAGCACTTTGGTGTGAGATACATAGGAATTACTCAAATATTAGTTTTTATTTGTGTTATTGCTATCATTATTCCTGATGTTATCCTTATTTCAGAGGAATAGATTATGCAGTCAGATTTCTTTTATTATAATACCTTCTGTGATCCAAATATTGTAGCTAGGCAGAATCGGAATTAGATATGGAACAATAATTATTTAAAATCAGAGGAAATTACTTTAAAAATATTTTTTCTTGTGTTTTCTCTTTGGAATCAAGGAGCTGCATTGATATTAAGTATTAAATGGAAAGATTTATCACAAAGATTCAAGAGTAAAAGAAAATGCACATTTTGTTACTTAAAAATGCATTGTAGCCACTGCTGGTAGATGTGGCAACATTTTAATAGAATACCAGGTACTATAGAATGGAAATCAGAGATCACATTACCAAGTTGTTTGATAGTACAGGAGGAAATTCAGAGGCACAAAAATTTGACTTTATATGGAATGTCAGCATATTAAGAGTTAGTTCCCTAGACAGTACATCTAATTAGAACTTTGATAATTGTGTGGTAGGCATGTGCAGTCTTTCTTTCTTCTTTTTTTTAAAATTCATGATAACCTATTTGATTATTACCCACATGGATATCAAACATTATACATAAAACCCTTTGGATTCCAAATTTATTAATCTATGAATAATTAATGACAAATAATGACAAACTTGATTCTCTGCTTCAGGATAGATTTACAGTAGAGCTTATTGTGTTTATCTTCTTGAAAATTTTGCTACTTTTGATTAATGAAGGAGTTCCTTCTCTGACCTGCTTGAAGTAAAGAAAAAAAAAGTATCTGTTGACTCCATCTCAAGTAAAGGAAGATATCTAAGAAAACATCTGTCTAATAAACCTGGGCATGTGATAATCTTCCATTTAGAATAACATTCTACTATCAGTCTCAATGGTTATTTCAAGACATATATTCTTGTATCATTAGCAAGTTCTCATAAAGAAACTCTGAACCTCCTTTGGTTACACATGAAATGTATAGATTTTTAAAGGTAATTGAGGCACATATTGTTTAGTACTATACATTAAGCTTAGTTTTATAAATGAATATTAGTTTTGACACAGATTTCAACACCTGAAATTGAATTGCATCTTAAACGTTGAAACAACTATTATGACATAGTTAATATTGTCTATATATGTACAAATTTGGTAATAGCTTTTAATATTCTCACTTCAGTTGAGTTATGTGCATTATTGTTACCATACATTTTCAGCTTAACTGCCACTTAAAATGTCTTTGTATGATTACCCATTGATTTCTACTTTTGTGTAATATGGAGTAACTAACAGATTAGTGATTCTCCTGAGAACCATGAGAAAAGCAAGATAAAATTCAAGAATCATCTGCTAAAAGGCAGTCACACCACTAAAGCAAAGACCAGAGAAGCTATGATTCTAGAGAGAGGAGAACCTTAGAGAAGTTTTCTGTAGGTATTTTTTCTTTTGAGCCTATTTTAACTGCTGGTGAGTCAGAAAATCTGATCAGTGGGTCTCTTCCTAGAAACACAGAAACAAGATTATGAAAAAAGCCTTGTGCACTGTTCTTGGGAATGTAACTTACTGCAGCCACCGTGGAGAGCAGTATGTAGGTTCCTCAAAAAACTAAAAATAGAAATACCATACAATCTAGTAACTTCACTTTCTAAGTATTTACCCAAGGAAAATGAAAACACTAATTCAAAAAGAGATATACAACACTATATTGCAGTATTATTTACAATAACCATGATATGATAGCAACCTGAGTGTTCTTTGATAGATGAATGGATAAGGAATATGTGGTATATATGCACAATGGAATATTGCTCAGCCATAAAAAAGAATGAAATCTTGCTATTTGTAGCAACATGGATGGATCCAGAGGGTATTATGCTAAGTAAAATAAGTAAAAAAAACAATACCATGTGATTTCACTTTTATGTGGAATCTAAAAAATGAACAAACAACAAAAGAAGAAAAATAGGCTCATAAATATAGAGAACAACCTAGTAGCTGCCAGAGGGGAGGATGAATGGAGGCACAAGCAAAATAAATGAAGGAGATTGAGAAGTACAAACTTCATTATAAAATAAATGTTATGGTATGAAAAGTACAGCATAAGGAATTAGTCAGTAATATTGTAATAGCCTTGTGTGGTGGCAGATGGTAACTACACTAATCATGGTGAGCATTTTGTAATGCATATAATTGTTGAATTGCTATACTGTATACCTGAAACTAATAGGTCTATAATACCATACTTCAATTAAAAAGTAAAAAAATATATATACATGAAATAGTCTTTAAAAATGTCTATCTTCTTGCTCCGTAACAGCAAAAACATTTTCATTTTTAGATTTAGAATACCACTTAGTGAGCAAACAATGAATTATCTTCATTTCTACATCACCTGTTTTCTTCCACTCACCTGTGTATACTTTCAGTTTTGTCCACTTATAAACCACATCAAATAAATTTTAGCACAAAATCATAAAAGATGCAAGAAAATATCACATATTCTTTTAGTAAAATGAGATGGCCCAGGCTTTTGTTCTAAAACATTGTGATAAAGTCCTTCCTGTTGATTGACTAATTGGGTGAGGATATCATTTGCTTTTTGTTCTCAGAAATACATTATTTTCTCAGTTATTCTTGAGAATATTCATTTAGGATAGTGTGTGATCTGAAGATTGTCAGAATTTGCTTGTAAGATCAGTTTTAGCATCAACATTGGTCTTGACTACTGCTGTTTCTATGCATTCATTTTCTGATTTGGGTAGAAATTGTGAAAGTCTTACTTTGTCCATTTTTGTATCTTTGCCATTATTAGAAGAAAATAAAAAGTTCTGAATTGTCAGCTGTGTTCAGTGGAAGCTAAAAGCAGACCACAAATGTGGGGTATCTGGCCTTTTATATCTTTTTAAAAATTTAAATTCAATTAGCCAACTTAGAGTACATCACTAGTTTCAGATGTAGTGTTCAGTGATTTATCAGTTGCCTATAAACCAGTGCTCATCACATCACGGGCCCTCCTTAATGCCCATTACCCAATTACCCCATCCCCCCACCAACCTCCCCTCCAGCAACCCTCAGTTTGTTTCCCATAATCAGGAGTCTCATGTCTTTTCTCTGTCTCTGATGACTTCCTGTTCAGTTTTCACTCCCTTCCCCAATGGTGCTCTGCATTGTTTCTTATATTCCACGTATGAGTGAAACCATAGGATAATTGTCTTTCTCTGGTTGACATATTTTGCTCAGCTTAATACCCTCCACTTCCATCTACGTCAATGTAAATGATAAGTATTCATCCTTTCTGATGGCTGAGTAATAGTCCATTGTATATATATACCACATCTTTTTTATCCATTCATCTGTTGATGGACATCTCGGCTCTTTCCACAGTTTGGCTATTGTGGACATTGCTGCTATGAAAGGAGACAGTCAACAAAACTAAAAGGCAACCTATGGAATGGGAGTAGATATTTGCAAATGACATATCAGATAAAAGACTAGTGTCCAAGATCTATAAAGAACTTATCAAACTCAGCACCCAAAGAACAAAGAATCCAGTCAAGAAATGGGCAGAAGACATGAACAGACATTTCTCCGAAGAAGATATCCAAATGGCCAACAGACACGTGAATAAATGCTCCGCATCACTCGGCATTAGGGAAATACAAATTAAAATCACAGTGAGATACCACATCACACCAGAGTGGCTAAAATTAACAAGACAGGAAACAACAAATGTTGGTGAGTATGTGGAGAAAAGAGAACCCTCTTACACTGTTGGTGGGAATGCAAGCTGGTACAGCCACTCTGGAAGACAGTATGGATGTTCCTCAAGATTAAAAATAGAGCTACCCTATGACCCAGCAATTGCACTACTAGGTATTTACCTCAAAGATACAAAAGTAGTGAGCCTTTTATATCCTTTAGAAAAATGATGCAATACTTTGGGCAACTTGATAAGAAAAGTAAAGGATGATGCAACAGTGACTGTTTATTTAACTATTGCATCACCTTTTAAGGTAATTCCATTAGTCTTCATTTTATTATTAAATTTTTTAAGGCTAGTTGGAGATAACTGATAAGCAGTGATGAAATAATTCAAAGAATTATAAAATAGAGGAAAAATAAGAACACCATGAAACCAGTATACATCTGAGATTTATAAAGGGACCCAATAGGTATAGTTGGTAATCACAAAATTAAAATGATTCTTTTTTTTTTTTAAAGATTTTATTTATTTATTCGACAGAGATAGAGACAGCCAGCGAGAGAGGGAACACAAGCAGGGGGAGCGGGAGAGGAAGAAACAGGCTCATAGCGGAGGAGCCTGATGTGGGGCTCGATCCTATAACGCCGGGATCACGCCCTGAGCCGAAGGCAGACGCTTAACCGCTGTGCCACCCAGGCGCCCCAAAAATGATTCTTTTTTAAGAGCAACTTAGTCTTTGCTTTTTTGAAGACCTTTAAGAAAGGGAAAAAATAATAATTAAATATCCTTACAAATTTTAGACTTCTCCAAAGAAAAAACTCAAAATGAAAAAGGGCAGTAGATTTTGGTATGCTAAGGGTTAAGGCCACTAACTTTCTATGATTGTCTCAGAAAGCCATAAGCAAAATTAACTTCATACTTAATCAGTGTTCTCATGTTTTATATTATACATGCTTCCATTATTCTACCCATTGCATTATATTATACATATTTCCATTTGATTTACCAGCTATACTGTATTTCTAGAACTTAGGAAAATGCCTTAAACATGACATCCCTTCAAGTGTTTGTTGAATTAAAACTTTCTCATTACATATAATACTGTCTTATAAAGAAACTAATTCAACTTCCTTAGACTTGAAGAATAATGAGAAAGTCTTTAGTAAGGGTTGGATTTAATATAACAAATAAAATTTAGTTCTATTTTAGCTCATTGCTTATCTATATCTTACAGGTTGTTATTACCCTACAGTTATATTTCCAGATGACATAAAATTATAGATTAAGAAAAAGGCTTAATTCATCAAATCTATTAATGTTTTTTGTTTGCTATATTAAGGCAGAAAGATAATAACTTAGAATTTTAAAATCTGAGTTACGTAATGGCAAGGATTTTGTACTTTACCCTAAATGCAATGGAATGACATTAGAGCATGGCCATATATAACCTGCTAAGTCAGATGGCATCCTATCCTCTGAGGGTCAAAATCTTAATATAAATGTCCAATGAATTAAAGAACCAAGCAAGATAAAGCGACAAACAAAATGTGCAAAACAGGAGAATATTAAAAAAAAAATTTCACCACAATCAGTGGGATTTATTTCAGGGATGCAAAAGTGGTTCAATATGTGCTAATCAATCAAAGTGATACATCACATTAATAGGAAGAAGGCTAAAAACCATACACTCATCTCACTAGATGCAGAAAAAGCATTTGACAAAATCTGTTTGCGATTAAAAAAAAAATCTCAAAAAAGTGGGTTTAGAGGGAATTTATCACAATAATGAAGGCCACATATGACAAACCCACAGTTAACATCATACTCAATGGTGAAAAGCTGTGAGGATTTTATCTGAGATCAGGAGCAAGACAAGACAATGTCACCACTATCAACACAGTTCTGGAATTTCTAGCCATAGGAATCTGACAAGGGAAAAAAACATCCAAATTGATAAGGAAGAAATAAAATGGTCACTGTCTGCAGAGGACCGTATACAGAAAACTAAAGACTCTACCAAAAAACTATTAAATTAATATATGAATTAAGTAATGTTGTGGGATACAAAATCCATATACAGAAACCTGTTGCATTTTTATACAGTAATAACAAAATAACAGAAAGATAAATTAAGAAAACATTCTGTTTACAGTTGGCATTAAAAAGAATAAAGCACCTAAAAAATTTAACTAAAGCGGTAAAACACCTATTCTGTGAAAGCTATAGGACATTGATGAAAGAAACCAAAGACAGCACAAATAAATGGAAGGATGTACCATGATCAGGGATTGGAAGAATTAATATTGTGAAAATGTCCATACTACCCAAAGCAATTTACAGATTCAGTGCAATCCCTATCAAAATACCAATAGTGTTTTTCACACAACTAGAATAAATAATACTAAAATATGTAGGGAACCACAAAAGATTCTGAATAGCTATAGCAATCTTGGGAAAGAAAAACAAAGCTGAAGATACCACAGTCCCAGATTTCAAACTATACTTCAAAGCTATAGTAATCAAACCTGTATGGTACTGACTCAAAAACAGATGCACAGATCAATGGAATAGAATTGACAGCCCAGAAATATACCCAACTTATATGGTCAATTAATCTATGACAAAGGAGGAAAGAAAATACAATGGAGAAAAGACAGTCTTTTCAATAAATGGTGCTGGGAAAATTGGGCAGCTATGTGCAAAAGAATGAAACTGGACCACTTTCTTACACTGTATACAAAATGAACCCAAAATAGAGTAAAGACTCTAAACTTATGTAAGACCTGAGACAATAAAAATCCTGAAAGAAAACATGGGCAGTAATCTCTTGGACATTGGATGTGTCTCTGCAGGCCAGGAAAATAAAAGCAAAAGTAAACCACTGGGACTATATCTTACCAAAAGCTTTTGTACAGTAAAGGAAACCATCAATAAAACAAAAAGGTAACCTGGTGAATTGGAGAAGATATTTGCAAATGATATATCCAGGAAGGGTTAATGTCCAAAATATATAAAGAATATGCAACTCAATGCCAAAAAAACCAAAAAAGTTGACTAAAAAATGGGTAGAGGTCTAAACAGACATTTTTCCAAAGAAGACATACAGATGGCCAACAAACACACAAAAAATGCTCAACATCACTTATCATCTGGGAAATGCAAATCAAAACCACAATTAGATACTACCCCATAGCAGTCAGAATAGCTAGTATCAAAAAGATGAGATAAGAAAATGTGCAGAAGGGGGAACTTTTGTGTATTCTTGATGGGAACATAAATTGATTCAGCTAAAGTGGGAAAAAATATGACAGTTGCTCAAAAAAGTAGAACTATCATCTCATCCAGCAATTCCATCTGGATATTTATATATGTCTTTAACAGTCTCTATCGAGTTGACAATCTCAAATTTTGAACACATTATAAAAACATTGCATTTTATTTCCTCCTCCACGATTTATGTATATGATGTCATATTTTACATCTTTTATGTATTTCTTGACTAATTTTTGTATATATAATTGATTTTATTACCCCTTTGATTTAACCTCCTTACTAGCTTTTAAATAAGTGATTAATCTACTGCCTTTACTGTATGTTTACTTTGTACCAGTAAAACTTTCTCCTTTCATAATTTTTTTACTTTTAGTTTTGTTTTTTTCTTTCCCCTTAATGATTTCCCTATAACATTTCTTCCAAGTCTGGTTTAATGGTGATGAACTCTTTAACTTCTATTTGTCTGGGAAACTCTATCCCTCCTTCAGTTCTGAATGATAACCTTGCTGTGTAGAGTGTTTTTGTCTGTAGGCTTTTTTTCCTCTCAGTACTTTGACTATATAATATCATTCTCTTCTGCCCTACAAAGTTTCTGCTAAAAAATTAGCTGATAGCCTTCTGGGGTCTCTCTTGTATGTAACTGTCTACTTCTCTCCTGCTCGTTTTAAGATTGTCTCTTTATCTTTAATTTTTGATATTTTAATTATGTAGACCTCCTTAAATTCATCTTGTTTGGGACTCTGTGCTTGTGAGACCTGGATGTTTGTTTCTTTCCTCAGGTTAGGGAAGTTTTCAATAATTATATCTTCAAATAAATTTTCTGCCCACTTTTGTCTCTTTTCTTCTGAGACCCCTATAATGTGAAGTTTAATATGCTTGATGTTGTCCTGGAGGTCCCTTAACCTATTCTCTTTAGTTAAAAATTCTTTTTCTTTTTGCTTTTCAACTTGGCTGGTGGTTTTCATTATCCTGTCTTCCAGATCCTTGGTCTGTTCTGCTACATTCTATAATCTGCTCTTGATTCCCTATAATATATTTTTCTTTTTCGTTACTGCATTCTTCAGCTCTGTATTGTTATTTTTTATAATTTTTCTTTTTTGAAGTTCTCACTGAACTTCAGTGAGTATGTTTATGACCATCATTTTGAATTCTTTATCAGGCATAATGCTTATCTTCATTTTATTTAGCTCTTCTCTGATTTTGGTCTTATGCTTTTAGTTGGGACATATTTCTCTGTCTCTTCCTTTTGTCTAAATCTCTGTTTGTTTCTGTGTATTAGATACGTCAGCTATATGTCTTCTGGTCTTGAAAGTGGTGGCCTTGTTTAGAAAGGGTTTTGTGGTACCCCTTTCAGAAGCAGATGATCTGGGGGTGGGTCAGTTATATGTGCTTTATGTGCACTCCTCTTGTGGCCGACCTGCAACTGCTATAGACACACCAGTGGGCAGGGCTTGTTTTCTATATGGCTGTGAGGCCTAGTGACAGCTTCTGTGGGCATGTTGGTGGTGGGCTGGCTCTCAGCCTGGTTGTCTGCAATGAGCTGCTATAACTGGCTTCGTTCATGCTGCTGGCTTACTAGCCCAGCTACAGCTTCAGGCCTGCGGGGCCAGTACTGAGACTTGCTACCTGCAATGAGCTGTTGAGACTGGGTTTGCTTCCCATACTGTTAGCAAGTGGCTCAGCTATAGCTGCCATAGGCTTGCTGGTCCATGAGGCTGGCACGCAGCCTAGCTAGGATGGTCATTTTCTCTTCTCACAGAACTATGAACAACCTAAGGTTTTAAATAATTCTTCAAGTGTTGCATTTTGACAATGCAAGTATAAGAAGAACCAGAAATAATAAGTCAGATAGAATTTGGAATGTATTTGATATCTGGAATCAATATTTACCAAACAGTAATATTTAAAGTCCTGTATGATTGTTGATGAGAAATTGGTTGCAGTTAGAGGAGAATATTGGAGATGATAAAACCCGAATTCTAATAAAATATCACTATCTCTTTATTTTTATTTCTGTAAATTATTCATGAAATGACTTAAAATATTTTTTAAATTACATTGCTTATTTGGCCTAGTTGATAAATGGTGATGATCATTTTTTCTGGTATACTAAAGGTTAAGGTAGACCTTGAAGAATATATTGAACTTTAGAAGTGGAAGGAAAAGGCAAAAGAATAACTAGAAATATATATTCTCTCTCTCTCTCTGTATATATATATATGTATGTGTGTGTATATATATATATATATACATATATACACTTACATACATATCAGCGTATTTTTTCAATTTATATATTGGAATATAAATATTTTCTTAAGACGATGTTACAAGGATGAGAACACATTATGAAAAGCTTCATATGACATCAAAGGATTGGATTTTACCTAAAACCACTGTTTACCATTGGGGAAATTTTATATATTTGTTTTTAGAAGGATAACTCAGAGTCTATTGGGGATTAAGTAATGGCCTTTTAGAGAAAAGATTAAATATAGGGTTTTAATGAAGTATTAGGGATAACATGGATTGGACTAAGATATTGGTGATAAGATAAAATGCCTAGGTGGAATGGATTTTATTATTTTGCTTAGTCCTAGTTAATATATGTGATAATCTTTTTTGGAAAAGAAATTGTTTTAGAAGGCATCTACAGTGTTTTTCTAGGTCACATTAAAAATTAATATAAAATTAGTTACTTTAGTACTAATTAGTTACTTTGTCCTTTAGACTTTTTAAAGTGTATCACTATCTTAATATTAAACTATAAAATGTCAGCAGTGCAGCTAGAACCTGTGTATGGGGCAAAGATTATTCAGTGACTAAGTTTGACTTTGTGTGACATTTTGTATTTACTATAGGCTTTCAGGTAATATTTGATGATGTAAAAAGCTAAGTGTTGAGACTTCTGAGTGGAATGGAGTAGCAGGAAGTAAATTAGCATTCTTTGCCTATAATAACAGAAAAATAGGGTAAAATATAGACATCACCATTCTTTTTTTTTTTTTTTTTTTAATTTTATTTGTTTATTTGACAGAGACAGAGACAGCCAGCGAGAGAGGGAACACAAGCAGGGGGAGCGGGAGAGGAAGAAGCAGGCTTATAGCGGAGGAGCCTGATGTGGGGCTCGATCCCATAACGCCAGGATCATGCCCTGAGCCGAAGGCAGACGCTTAACCGCTGTGCCACCCAGGCGCCCCTAGACATCACCATTCTGCAGCTTAGTTTACCTCAGGAGCATATTCCATTTCTCAGTTCCATCTGTGGTAAAGCTCAGTCTACCTCTGTTTTGTCCTAATCATTTTGGCAATTACATCAAATATAAATAGACTAACATTACAATAGAACACTAACCTTGTCAAGCTGTGTAAAACCAAACCAAACACAGTTTTATGCTTCATTCAAGAGCCACATCTGAAATATAAAGAGCAAGGGAAGCTGACATAAAAGGATAGAAAGAGATAAGTCATTCTAATGTCAAAGTAGACTTTAAAACCAAGAGTAGATGTAAAAGGTGAATGTTTACAATGATAAAAGGGTCAGTGTATCAGGAAGTTATCAGAATCCTAAATCAGTGTGTACATAGTGAGTTAGTTTTAAACTGTATAAAGCAAAAACTGAATGGAAACAAAAGGAGAACTGGAAAAATCCCCAGTTGTACTGGGAGAATTTATGATGTATCTATCAACAGCTAGTAGATTGTGGATGATCAAAAAATAAGGAGATAGAGTAAGCGCCTGACCTAGTTAACAATTCTGGAATATGTCACTGGACAATGAATATATATTCTTTTGAAGTTTATCTAAAACATTAACCAAAATTGACATTATAGGTTATATAGATTTATAGCTATAAAGATTTGTGTAATTCCAGTTAAAATGTCAGGTAGGTTTTATGTGATTTTGAAAATTGATGTTCTAGTCTAAAATTTATTTGGAAAGTCAGAGGACTAAGAATAGTCAAGGGACTCTTAAGGAGTAACAAAATCATTGCAAGACTTTGGTACCGGATATTAAGACTTTCTGTAACACTAGATTTATTAAGGCAGTGGTACTGGTGAAAGGATAAACCAATGGAACAGAATAGAGTATCCATTACAGTAGAGAGAATAATGGTCTCCAAAGATGTCCAACCCTAGTCTCTGGAACCTATAATGTATCACATTACATAACAAAAGGAACTTTCCAAATGTAATTAAGGTTAGGGATGTTAAGATAGAAGATCCTGGTTATCTGTGTGTTTCCAGTCTAATTGCATGAGCCCTCAAAAGCAGAGAATTTCCTCTTGACTGCAAGCAGAAGAGAGATGCAACAGAAGGAGAATTCAGAGAGATTTCAAGTGTCAGAAGGATTCTGCGCACTATTATTGATGGCATTGTTATTTAGGTGTGTACGAGGGTGGAGAGCCATTAGTTGCTAAGAGCAGTACCCAGCTGAGAGCCAGCAAGGAAACAGAACGTTGGTCTTGACCCCATGGGACCTGAATTCTGTGAACTTGAGTGAGCTTGGAAATGGAATCTTTCCAGAAACTCCTAATGACAGCCAACCTGACAGATCCTGTAATTTTGGTTTTTTGAAACCTGGAGCAGAAAAACTAGACAATGAAACTCCAGTCTGAGTTGTAAGATAGTATATTTGTGTTGTTTTAAGCTGCTAACAAAATTGTGTAATTGTATAATTTGTTATACCACAACAGAAAACTATTACATCCGTGACAAGAGTTACACAAATACTATCGTCCAATTTATAACAAAGTGGGAAAAGGATTTTTTTGGGATATTCTTTTTTTTTTTTTAAGATTTTTTTAAATTTATTTGACAGAGAGAGAGGCAGTGAGAGAGGGAACACAAGCAGGGGGAGTGGGAGAGGAGAAGCAGGCTTCTCACTGAGCAGGGAGCCTGATGCAGGGTTCGATCCCAGAACGCTGGGATCATGACCTGAGCCAAAGGCAGACACTTAAGGACTGAGCCACCCAGGTGCCCCCTTTTTGGGATATTCTTATGGGAAAGAGGATCATCGACCTCTAATTCACATCATACACAAAAATCCATTTCAGATACATCCATAGATCCAACTGTGAAAGAAAAAAATAATAAAGCTTTTACATAAAATTATGAGAGAATATCTTCATGATCTTGGCTTAGGCAAGGATTTCTTAAGTACTATGCAGGAGAACTGATAAATTGGATCACATTAAAAGTAAAAACTTTAGGAAAGATACTTGAAAAGACATAGAATGAAAGAAGGTATTTGTAATATGTATATCCAACAAAAGCTCATCTCTAACAACCCAAGTTTTTAAAAAATGATTAAAAGAACTAAAAAGAGATTTCACAAACAGTATATGGAAAATATGAACATGAAAAGGTGCTCAATATCAGTAATCATTAGAAAAATGCAAGTTAAAACCACCACAAAATATCTTCATACTTCACCAGAGTGTCTGGATGTAAAGGTAACATTTGTAAGAGTTAGTGAGGAAGTTGTACAATCAATAAGTCATACACAAATTGGTACTGCCACTTTGATAAGCTGAACAGTGCCTACTAAAATACATATTTCCTATGACCCAGGAATTTCACTCATAGGTGTTTGTGTAACAAATATTTGCTTATTTTGCTAAAAGACATCTGCTAGACTGTTTATAGCAGTTCTATTTGTAATAGCTTATACTGGAAACAACCTGAATGTCTACATATAGTGAAATAGATAAATAATTGTATTTTTAAAATTTTGTTATTAATTTTATATTTTTTTATTTATTTAAATTCAATTAATCAACATTTTGTGTATTACTAGTTTCAGAGGTGGAGTTCAGTGATTCATCAGTTGCACATCTCACCCAAGGTTCATTACATCAAGTGCCCTCCTTAAGTTACTTCATCTCCCCACTCCCCACCCCTCCAGCAACCCTTAGTTTGCTTCCTATAGTTAAGAGTCTCTTATGTTGTGTTTCCCTCTTTGATTTCATGTTATTTTATTTTTCCCCTTCCCCTATGATCCTCTGTTCTGTTTCTTAAATTCCATCTATGAGTGAAATCACATCATTAATTGTCTTTCTCTGACTAGTTCGCTTAGCATAGTACTTTCTAGTTCCATCCACATTGTTGCAAATGGTAAGATTTCATTTTTTTGATGACTGGGTAATATTACATTGTGTGTGTGTGTGTGTGTGTGTGTGTGTGTGTGTACATCTTCTTTATCCATTCATCTATCGATGGACATATGTGCTCTTTCCACAGTTTGGCTATTGTGGATATTGCTGCTATAAACATTGGGGTGCAGGTGCCCCTTCAGATTACTATGTTTGCAGAGCAGTTGCTAGGTCATAGGGAAACTCTACTTTTAACTTTTAGAGAAAACTCCATACAATTTTCCAGAGTGGCTGTCCAACTCGAATTCCCACCAGCAGTGTAAGAGGGTTCCCCTTTCTCCGCAACCAGCGAACATCTGTCATTTCTTGACTTGTTAATTTTAGCCATTCTGACTGGTGTGTCATGGTATCTCATTGTGGTTTTAATTTGCGTTTCCCTGATGCTGAGTGATGTTGTTGTGCATTTTTTCATGTGTCTGTTGGCCATTTGGATGTCTTCTTTGGAGAAATGTCTGTTCAGGTCTTCTGCCTATTTCTTGACTGGATTCTTTGTTTCTTGGGTGTTGCGTTTGATAAGGGATAGAGGGGATGTACCTCAAAATCATAAAAGGCATATATAAAAAGGGCATGGCGAATAGCGTTTTCAACTGGGAAAAACTGAGAGCTTTTCCCTTAATGTCACGAACATGACAGGGATGTCCACTCTCACCACTGTTGTTCAACATAGTACTAGAAGTCCTATCTTAAGCAGTCAGACAACAAAAAGAAATAAAAGGCATTCAACTTGGTAAAGAAGAAGTCAAATCATTGTACTTTTATACCATGCAATACTATATACAATAACAAGAAAGAACAACATAAAATTAAATTGAAAACGTAGGTGAATCTCATAAGCATAATGTTTAGCAAAAAGCACCAGATACAAAAAGAATGCCTATGGTATGATCTTTGTAATGTTCAGAACCAGGCAAAAATAATGTATAGTTTTAGAAGTCAGATAGTAATTCTTACTATTGTGGGTGGAGTAGTGACTAGAAGAAAGCATGAAGGGAGTTTCGCTTTTTAGAAAAGTAAAGATTTACACACTACTTCCAAACCCTATCTATGTTTATATTAGAGGAAGTAGTTTTCTGACTCTGTTTCTTCTTTTCCTATGTATATAATAAACATGGTTTATTTCCTCTTTCATTTTTATCATTTAATGGTAATGATTATTTACACTTTTATATAAATCTTGTATCTGTGCCAAGCAAGGACATAAGTAGGTACCTGCACAGTCGGTGGTGACCAGCTGAGGTTTATTCACAAGCAAAGGCCTAATTGTACTGTGATTTTAAATTGGTTCTTTGAATGCATCATTTATTTACTTCTTGTGTTTTCATTAGAGTTTATGACTTTGTTGCAATTTGTTGAAATTTGGATTTCTGTATTTAATTACTTAGATTTGTATTTAGTTATGTAAAATTCCCAGTAAACCTTGGGTTAAATTTCTGAGTTTGGGAAGAAGTAATTACAAGTGTATATTAAGATTAAAAAAAAATCTGTATAATGCAGGTACCAGTGTAATTCAGTGATGTGGTATATTTTTTAGATATTCATGATGCTTTCTAAGACTAATTTTGTTCTCTGCCCACATTGATATCTTTTCTGATTGCTTTGAGAATTAGAGAAACCTTTGTGCCATCCACCATCAAAAATGTTTCATTTTTGGTTTCATCCTTTTACGGGATTTTATTACTAAGCCAAAGCACAAATAATAGTAGTAATTACGGTAATAGAATAGCAGCATCCATTTATAATGTGTCAGGCAATATTCTAATTACTTCAGAGGTATTGACTTATTTAATGCAAAAGTTTTTTTTTTTCTTTTTAAGATTTTATTTATTTATTTGACAGAGAGAGAGACAGCCAGCGATAGAGGGAACACAAGCAGGGGGAGTGAGAGTGGAAGAAGCAGGCTCTCAGTGGAGCAGGGAGCCCGATGGGGGGCTTGATCCCAGCTCCTTTCTGGTAACCATCAGTTTATTCTCTATAGCTAAGTCTGTTTCTTGATATCTCTCTCTCTTTTTGCCCATGCTCATTTGTTTTGTTTCTTAAATTAAACATATAAGTGAAGTCATAAGGTATTTGTCTTTCTCTGACTGATTTATTTCACTTGGTATTGTATTCTCTAGCTTCATCCATTTTGTTGCAGATGGCAAGATATCACTCTTTCTTATTGGTGAATAATATTCCAGTGTGTGTGTGTGTGTGTGTGTGTGTGTGTGTGTGTGTGTGTGTCCCACATCTGCTTTATCCATTCATCTATTGATGGACACTTGGGTTGCTTCCATAACTTGGCTATTGTAAATAATGCTGCTGTAAACATAGGAGTGCGGGTTATCGCTTTGAATTACTGTTTTTGTATATTGGGGGTAAGTACCTAGTAGTGTGATTACTGGATCATAGGGTAGTTCTATTTGTAACTTGTTGAGGAACCCCCCCGTACTGATTTCCACAGTGGGTGCACCACTTTGCATTCTCACCAACAGTGCAAGTGGGTTGCTTCTTTTTTTCTTTTTCTTTTTTTTCCACATCGTCTTCAACACTTGTTGTTTCTTGTGTTTTTTTTTTATTTTAGCCATTGTGTCAGGTATGAGGTGATATGTCATTGTAGTTTTGATGTGCATTTCCCTCATGATGAGTGATGTTGACTATCTTTTTATGGGTCTGTTGGCCATCTATATGTCTTCCTTGAAGAAATGTCTGTCATATCTTCTGCTTATTTTGAAATTGCATTATTTCTGTTATGGGTGTTGAGTTTGATAAGTTCTTTAGGTGTTTTGGATATTAACCCTTTATTGGATGTCCCTTTTGAAAATATTTTCTCCAATTCAGTAGGTTGCACTTTAGTTTTGTTGCTTTTTTCCTTTGCTGTGCAGGAGCTTTTTATTTTGATGTCTTCCCAATACTTCATTATTGCTTTCATTTCCCATGCCTCAGGAACATCTAGAAAAATGTTGCTCTGGCCAGTGTTAAAACCTTACTGACTTGGGGCGCCTGGGTGGCACAGCGGTTAAGCGTCTGCCTTCGGCTCAGGGCGTGATCCCGGCGTTACGGGATCGAGCCCCACATCAGGCTCCTCCGCTATGAGCCTGCTTCTTCCTCTCCCACTCCCCCTGCTTGTGTTCCCTCTCTTGCTGGCTATCTCTATCCTGTCGAATAAATAAATAAAATCTTTTAAAAAACAAAACAAAACAAAACAAAAAAACCTTACTGACTATGCTTTCTTCTAGGATTTTTATGTTTTCAGATCTTACATTTATAAGACTTTTAATCCATTTTGAGTTTTGTGTATAGTGGAAGAAAATAGTCCAGTTTCTTTCTTATACATGTTGCTGACCAGTTTTCCGAAACTGTTTAATGAACAGACTATTTTTTTTTCCCATTGGATATTCCTTCCTGCTTGTCTAAGATTAATTGACTATATAATTGTGGGTTTATTTCTGGGTTTCATAGGCCCTCTATTCTGTTCCACTGAACTGTGTGTCTATTTTTGTGCCAGCACCATACCATTTTGATTAGTATGGCTTCATAGTATAACTTGAAGTCTAGAATCTTGATAGCTCCAGTTTTGTTTTCTTTTTCAAGATTATTATGGTGTTTGGGGGGTGGGATTTCGTGGTTCCAAATAAATTTTAGAATTGTTCTAGTTCTGTGAAAAATTCTGTTGGCATTTTGATAGGGATTGCATTACATATGTAGATTGCTTTGGGTGTTATAGACATTTTAACAATATTAATTCTTCTAAACCGTGTGCATGGAATGTCTTTCCATTTCTTTGTGCCGTCTTCAATTCCTTTTGTCAATGTTTTATTGCAGTTTTCAGAATACAGTCTTTCACCTCTTTGGTTAGGTTTATTCCTAGGTATCTTTATTATTTTTGGTGCAATTGTAAATCGGACTGATTGCTTAATTTCTCTTTCTGCGGCTTCATTATCAGTGTATAGAAATGCAACAGATTTCTGTATGTTGATTTTGTATCCTGGGACTTTACCGAATTCATTTATCAGTTTTAGTAGTAGTTTTGTGAAGTCTAAGGGGTTTTCTATAGATAGTATCATGTCATCTGCAAATAGTGAGAAGTTTTACTTCTTCCTTACCAATCTGGATGCCTTTTATTTCTTTGTGTTGTCTGACAGCTGTGGCTAGGACTTCTGTACTATGTTGAATAAAAGTGGCGAGGATAGACATCCTTGTCTTATTCCTGACCTTAGGGGAAAAGGTCTCAGTTTTTTCCCATTGAGCATGATTAGCTGTGGGGTTTTCATATTAGGCCTCTACTGTGTTGAGGTAGGTCCCTCTAAACCTATTTTGTTGAGGGTTTTTATCATGACTGGATGTTGTACTTTGTCAAATGCTTTCTCTGCATCTATTGAAATGATCATATGGTTTTTATCCTTTCTCTTACTGAAATGATGTATCATCACATCAATTGATTTGTGAATATTGAACCACCCTTCTGTCCCGAGAATAAATCCCATTTGATTGTGGTGAATGATTTTTTTTTTAATTAATTGTTGGATTCACTTCACCAGTATTTTGTTGAGGATTTCTGCATCTGTGTTCATCAGAGGTATTGGCCTATAGTTCTCTTTTTGTTTGTGATGTCTTTATCTGGTTTTGGTATCAGAGTAATGCTGGCCTCATAGAATGAATTTGGAAGTTTTCTTTCCTCTTCTGTTTTTGGAGAAGTTTGAAAAGATTGGTAGTAACTCTTCTTTAAATGTTTTGTAGAATTTGCCTGTGAAGCCACCTGGTGCTGGACTTTTGTTTGTTGGGAGTTTTTTGACTACTGATTGAATTCATTACTGGTAATCGGCCTGTTCAAATTTTCTATTTCTTCCTGCTCCAATTTTGGTAGGCTATATGCTTCTAGGAATTTATCCATTTCTTCTAGTTGCCAATTTGTTAACATACAATTTTTCATAATATTCTCTTACAGTCTTTTGTATATCCGTGGTGTCAGTCGTTAATGCTCCTCTTTCGTTTGTGATTTTGTTTATTCGGGTCCTCTCTCTCTCTCTTTTTTCTTGATGAATCTGGCTAGAGGTTTATCAATTATGTTGATCTTTTCAAAGAACTAGCTTTGGGTATCATGATCTGTTCTGTTGTTTAGTTTCGATATCATTCATTTCTGCACTAATCTTTATTGTTTTCTTCCCTTTAGTGGTTTTGTTTGTTCTTCTTTTTCTTGCTCTGCTAGGTGTAAGGTTAGGTTGTTTATTTGAGATTTTTCTTGCTTCCTGGAGTAGGCCTGTTATTGCTAGAGACTTCCCTCTTGGAACCGCTTTGGCTGCATCTCAAAGGTTTTGGACCATTGTGTTTTCATTTTTGTTTGTTTCCATATACTTTTTTTTTTTAAAGATTTTATTTATTTATGTGACAGAGAGACAGTCAGCGAGAGAGGGAACACAGCAGGGGAGTGGGAGAGGAAGAAGCAGGCTCCCAGCGGAGAAGCCCGATGTGGGGCTCGATCCCAGAACGCCGGGATCACGCCCTGAGCCGAACGCAGACGCTTAACGACTGCGCTACCCAGGCGCCCCTCCATGTACTTTTCGATTTCTTCTTTGATTGCTTGGTTGACCCGTTCAATTGTTTAGTAGCGTGGTATTTAACCTCCATGTGTTTGTGCTCTTTCCAGAGTTTTTCTTGTTGATTTCTAGTTTTATAGAATCGTAGCCAGAAAAGATGGAAGGCACGACTTCAGTCTTTTCAAATTTGTTGAAGATTGTTTTGTGGCCTAAGATGTAATCTGTTCCGGAGAACGTTTCATGTGCACTTGAAAAGAAAGTGTATTCTGTTTTAGGATGGAATGTTCTGAATATATCTGTTATGTCCATCTGGTCCAGTGTGTCATTCAAAGCCACTCTTTCCTTGTTGGTCTTCTGTTTGGATTATCAGTCCATGGATGTAAGTGGGGTGTTAAAGTCCCCTACTATTATCGTATTACTATCAATTAGTTTGTTGTTTGTTATTAACCGTTTCATGTATTTGGGTGCTCCCATTTTGGATGCAGAAATGTTTACAGTTGTTATATCTTCTTGTTGGATTGCCCCCTTTATTATCATATAGGGTCCTTCTTTGTCTCTTGTTACACTGTTTGTTTTAAAGTCCATTTTGTCCGAGGGGCGCCTGGGTGGCTCAGTTGTTAAACGTCTGCCTTCGGCTCAGGGCGTGATCCCAGAGTCTTGGGATCAAGCCCCCCATCGGGCTCCCTGCTCCACTGAGAGCCTGCTTCTTCCTCTCCCACTCCCCCTGCTTGTGTTCCCTCTCTCGCTGGCTGTCAATCTCTCTGTCAAATAAATAAATAAAATCTTAAATAAACAAATAAATAAATAAATAAAGTCCATTTTGTCCAATATAAGCACTGCTACCTCGGCTTTCTTTTTACATCCATTTGCATGATAAATGTTTTCCATCCTCTTGCTTTCAACCTGCAGGTGTCTTTAGGTCTGAAATGAGTCCCTTGTAGCCAGGGTATAGATGGACCTTGGTGGTTGTTGTTGTTGTTTTTCCCTATCTGTTCCATCACCCTATGTCTTTTGACTGGAGTGTTTAGTCCATTTACATTTAATTACTGATAAGTATGTACTTACTGCCATCTGTTACTTGTTTCTTCGTGGTTTTTGTAGTTTTTTTCTCTGATCCTTTCTTCTCTTTCTCTCTTTCATGGTTTGCTGGTTTTCTTTAGTGATATGCTTGGATTCCTTTCTCTCTATTCTTTTCGTATCCATTAGTGCTGTCTGATTTGTTGTTACCATTAGGTTTGTATAGAACATCTTCTGCATATGGCAGTCTATATTAAATTGATGGTCGTTTAAATTCAAACTCTTTCTTTACTCTTCTCCCCCGCAATGTTTTAGGTGTGTGGTGTCATATTTTACATCCTCTTTGGGGGAGGGGCGTGGGGGGTGGAATTCCTTGACCAATCTGTTACAGAAATACATATTTTTACTGCTTTTCCTTTCTTTTTTTTTTTCATTTTCATACTCTAATGGTCTTTCCTTTCCACTCAAAGAATCCCTTTAATTTTTCTTGTGGGGCTGGCTTAGTGGTCATGAACTCCTTTACACTTTGTTTGTCTGAGAAACTCTTTCTCTCTCCTTTTATTCTGAATGACAGCCTTGCTGGATAGAGTATTCTTGGCGGTAGATTTTTCCGTTTCAGCGGTCTGTGTATATCATGCCATCCTCTTCTGACCTGGAAAGTTTCTGCTGAAAAATCTGCTGATGGCCTTATGGGGTTTCCCTTACAGGTAACTGTCTTCTTTTGTCTTGCTGATTAAAAAAGTTTTTTTTTCCTTAGCACTACTTTTTACCGTTTTGCTTACTGTGTGTCTTGGCGTGGACCTCCTTGGGTTGATTTTGTTGGGGTATCTCTGTCCCTCGTCCATTTAGATATCTGTTTCCTTCTCCAGATTAGGAAAGTTCAGCTATTATTTCTTCAAATACATGTTCTGACCCCTTTCCTCTCTCTTCTTCTTCTGGGACCCCTATAAAGTGAATGTTATTACATTTGATGGAGTCACTGAGTTCCCTAAGTCTATTCTTAGAGGTCTTTGCTTATTTTCCCCCTCACCTGTTCAGCTTCATAACTTTGCATTACTCTGTCTTCTAGTTCATTAATTCCTTCTTCTGCTTCTTCCAGCCTGCTATTTATTCCATTTAGTGTATTCTTAATTTCCTTTATTGTGTTCTTCATCTGACTGGTTCTTTTTTATCTTTGTTAAGGACCTCAACGATGTACTCCACTCTTCTCTCAAATCCAGTGAGTATCTTTAAGATCATTACATTAAATTATCTATCGGACATATTACGTATATCTGTTTCTTTTACATTTCTTCCGTGGATTGGTCCTGTTCTTTCATTTGGGATATATTCTTCTGTCTTCTCATTTTATCTAACTCTGTGTCTCTTGTTCTTTAATATAGTGGTGGGAGGGGCGTGTGGGTTTTTCAGTTGCTTACGCAGCTGCCCTCAGCTTGGGTCATGGTCCCAGCGTCCTGGAATTGAGTCCCACATCAGGCTTCTTGTTCAGCTGATAGCCTGCTTCTCCCTCTCCCTCTGCCTGATGTCTGCCTACTTGTGCTCTCTCTCTATCTCTTTGTCAAATAACTAAATTAAATCTTAAAAAAAAAATAGTGGGTGATACATGGACTTTTAACTAGGTGGTGCTTGTCCTTCCTTCATAGATGGTGTTCAGCTGCTGTGGAGACCTGTCCTGTGGTAGCCACAACAGAAAGCATGAGTGGGGTCCTGGAAGTTTAAGTTGTGGGCACCCATTCTTCTCTACAGGGTATTGACAGCTACCTGGAGACAAGACTGGCCAGGGCTGCTCAGGAAAGCTCATTTGTTTGGGGGTGGTGGTAGTGCAGTTTTAACAGGGTCTATGTGATTCCTTGAGAATTCAGGAGACACATTGTTGCCATGTTTTGCTTGGGTTTCCTCCGGGAGAGATTCTGTCCACTGGGACTGAAGGTGTTCTGACTCCTGGGAGCAGGTGAGGGGGTATAGTGTAGGGCATGGTATAACCAAGTTAGGTAGCATTCCCTGGTTCCTGTAGGTGCCTGTGTGTGTATGATGGGAAGCTAGGGTGTGAAATGGTACTGGCCAGGTACTTTGTTCTTGGAGAAGTCCCTCAGCATACTCTGAGATTAGTAACTTACTTTCCTTTTTATAAGCTCAAGGCACCTTTGAATGTGCTGTTTCTGACCTGTATCTCCATAGGCTGTTTGCTATGCTCTCTCTTTAAGGGTAGGGGATTATCTTCCTATGTTTCTCCATGCTGTGTCACAGTGGAGTTTGCTGATTTTTAAAGTTCCAGGCTTTACGGCCTACTTGGTTGTTAGCACTCATGAAATTCAGATCCTCTGATTTTCAATCCTAGCTGTGGGGATTACACTGGTAGTTTTCGAATACTGATTCAGTCTTGCATCCCTGGAATGAACCCCTTCAATCATGGTTGAGATTTATTTTTTATATTGGTGAATTCTGTTTGCCAACATATTGTTAAAGATCTTTAGAGTCTGTATTCACATGGGAAATATTTGTTTGTGGGATTTTTTGTTGTTGTTTTTGATTTTTGGTGCTGTCTTTGTTAGGTTTCTGCCTCAGGGTCGTAGTAGTTTCATAAAATCAATTTGGAAGTATTCCCTTCTCTTACTTTTAGTGTAATATGGTGTGGAATTGGTGTTAATTCTTCCTTAGATTTTTGGTAGGATTTCCCAGTTTAGCATCCAAGCCTGCTGATTTCATTTTTGGGGAGTTTTGAAATTACAAATTTGATTCCCTTAATAGTTTGGCTATTCAAATTATCTTTCTCATATTGAGTGAGCTGTGGTAATTTGTGTTTTTTGAGGAATTGATTAATTTCCTTTACGTTTCCAAATTCAATTCCTTTAGAATTTTTTGTAATATTCCTTTATTAGTATTTTGATTTCTGTAATCTGTAGTGATATATATCTACTATTACATTTCTGATATTGGTCTTTTGTGTTTTCTTTTTTCCTTTGGCAGTCTTGTTAGAGGTTTGTGATTTATTTGTTCTTTTCTGAGTCCCAGCTATTCTAAGGTAGGTGTAGTGACAGATTTTCTTAATACTCTTTCACTTGACAGTGTCTTAATATCTTCTTCATCTCTGAAGGATATTTTCCCTTGATGTAGCATGTGAGTTTACAGTGCTTTTATTTGGTCATTTGAAAAAGTGATCATTTTGTTCTACCTAGTTTTTGACAAGAAATGTGCTGTCATTTGAATTGTTTTCCCCGTATTGGTAAAGTGTAATTTCTCTCTTACCATTCCAAGATTTTTTCTTTTTCTCTAGTTTTTAGAAGTTTGACTATGATTTCTTTTGGTATATATTTTATTAAGTCTTTCCTGTTGGAGGCTTTCTCAGTTTCTTGAATCTCTATGTTTGTATTCTTTTGCCTAATTTGGGAAGTTTTCAAACCATAATTTTTCAAATTCCTTTTCAGGCCTGCACTCTTTTTCTTCTCCTTTGAGACTCAGGTGATGGGAAAGTTAGGGTTTTTTTTTTTTTGTAAGTGTCCTATACTTGAGGCTTTTTTTCCCCCCAGTTTTTTTTCCTCTTGTTTTAAAAATTTTTATCAGATAATTCTAACATCTCTGCCATTTTGGTCTTGGCACCTGTCACTTGTCGTTTTTTCATTTAGTTTGGAATCTTCTTTTTTTTTAAGACAATTGATTTTTTATTGAAATCTGGACATTTTGGATATTATGGGATGAAGTGTGAATCTTTTTTAAGCCTTCTGTTTTAATTCTCTCATTCAGATTCTGCTCATGGAGGTGGGCACTGCTTCTTTACTGCCAGGTTCAGGTAGAAGCCAACTTCTCAATTAGGCTTTTTTTTTTTTTTTTTTTTTTTTTTGATCCTTGACATGTGGTCTCAGTGGTACTGCTGCGTGGTGGGCATGGTAGTTCTGGCTTCCCGTTGAAACTTCACAGATAGGAGAACCTGTAGGGGCAGGGATGAAGATATCTGGACATTTTCCCAATATTGAGTTTTGATATGGACTTTGGCCAGAGATATGATGGGATATAGAAGAGCAGAAGTCATTTAGCACCTTCTTTTCAAAGTCATGGGCATATGTTATACACCAATGCACATACCAGGAATTACAACATCCACTAGCTCTCTATATTGCATGGTAATTCTTTCCTGTAAACCAGGGGTCTCTAAATTTTTTCCATTAAAGGCCAGATAGTAAATATTCTAGGATTTTCAGGCCAAAAAGCAAGATTGAGGATATTTTATATATATATATATATATATATATATTGCTATAATAAAAAAGATTTCCACAATTTTTAAATTTATTTAGTCCAAATATAATAATAATAACTGGTGCCTTACATATTTACCAATTTGAATAAAGGCATGGGGAATAATTGGAGTTTATAGTTACTATTTCCCGTCATTAGTATCTGTTTCAAATGTTCATCTCTTCATGTTGATTTGCATTAGTACTTTATATTTGCAGATGTCTCTTCACACAAGAAGTTATTGGTAAATAATGAATTCATGAATGTATTATTTTAATTGAGTATATTAATTGTTTGGAATGTGTTTTTAGAATTAGGATTTTTTTTTTGCCTTTTAGTATTTTATTAGTCGCACAGTCATCACTTCCAGTTAAAGATAAGGTGGAAGCTCCTTACTTGCAGAATTAAATGGATTTGGAAATTCAAAAGTTGTCTTTGCACTTGCGTCAGTTTAGAAAAAAATGTTGTTAAAACTGTAGCTTGAATTCAGAACATATATCTGTTGTAAATTTATTGGGAAAGATTTTGCTTCTTGTTTTAATATGTGTTAGAATGGGAATGTGTTACTTTTTGACATAAATTTCATAAAACAGTTTGAAAATACTTAAAATTACTTAAAATTAAAGCAACGTTTATAGTTGTGAAATGACTGTGTGAAAATAGCATGCTTTGCAAAAATGCATTGTTTTAGCTTGTAATTTTGTTTTGAATATATTAAGAAAATTACGAAATTTCAAACACTGCTGTTTACCTTCATTTGTTGTTCATTTATCTCATTCAGTTTGCTCAGTTTATAGTTCTTTTCTTAGTTTACTTTTTTTTCTCCCCAGAGAAATTCAGGGAACTTTTCTTTTAGCAGGTAGAAAAGTGTAGGAAGTAGGCATGGAAGAAAATATGAAGTAGTATCTGAAGATAGATAATTGGTTATAGTAAAATGTGTTTTATAATAAATCTGCTTAGGGTTGCCTGGGCGGCTCAGTCAGTTAAGCATCTATCTTTGGCTCGGCTCATTATCCCGGGGTCCTGGGATCAAGTCCCACATCAGGCTCTTTGCTCAAGTGGGGAGTCTGCTTCTTCCCCTGTCTGTGGCTCTCTCTCTCTTTCTGACAAATAAATAAATAAAATCTTAAATAAAATAAAATAAAATGAATCTGCTTTAAATGGGGACCTAAATTTGGTGTAAAATGTGGACCAGAATCCTAATATTCATATTGAATTGCAAGGAATGCTGAGTAGCCAGAAATACCTTGAAAGAGAAAAAGTTGGGGGACTCACAGTTCCCCATTTAATAACTTGCTACAAAGCTACAGTAATCAAAACAGTGTAATATTAGCATAAGACCAAACATATAGATAATGGAATAGAATTAGGTCTAGAAATATTTAGTCCATGTGAGTATAGGGAATTGATTTTTTTTAGAAGAGTGCCAAGATCATTTAGTGTGGAAAAAAACTGCCTCTTCAACAGATGGTGCTGTAACAACTTAATAAACACAGGTAAGAGAATGAAGTCAGACTTTAACCCTCACACCATGTGCAAACGTTAGCTCAAAATGGATAAAAGAGCTAAAGAGTTAAAACTATAAAATTCTATCCAGAATGTATGAGGGAAATTTCTCATGACCTTGGATTTAGTAATGGTTTCTTAGATGTAACACCAAAGGAAAGAAATAGATAAATTAAAATTTATTGAAATTAAAAACTTCAGTACATTAAAGGACACTATCAAGAGCACACAGTGACAACTCAGAGAATGGGATAAAATATTTGGAAATCGTATGTCTGATAAGGGTCTAGTATCCAGGATATATTAATGTCTCACACCTTAACAAAGAAACATCAACAACGCAATTAAAAAGGACTTGAATAGACGTTTCTCCAAAGAAGATATACAAATAGCCAACAGCATATGGAAAGATGCTCAACACCATTTGTCATTAGGAAAATGTAATAAAAACCACAGTGAGATAATACGTCACACCCCACTGTTATGATTAAGTTAAAAAGACAATAACGACTCCGCGGATGTTGGAAATGGAACCTTGTTACATTGCTGGTGCAATGTTAAGTAGTGTAACTGCTTTGGAAAACAATTTTTCAGTTCCTCAAAAAATTGAACATGGAATTACCACATGATCCAGCAATTCTGTTCCTTGGTATATACCCCCCAAAATTGAAAACAGGTACTCAAACAAATGCTTGTACACACATGCTCGTTCACACAATTCACAATAGCCAAAAGCTGGAAACAGCCCAAATGTCCAACAAAGGATGAATGGATAGACAAAAGTCATACCTACATACAACAGGATATTATTTAGCCAAGCGAGGAATGAAGTACTGATATATGCTACAACATAGATGAATCTTAAAAATATTATGCTGAGTGAAAAATTCAGACACAAAAAATTACATATTGTGTACTTGCATTTGTATGAAATATCCAGAATAAGTAATCCGCAGGGATAGAAATCAGATTGGTGGTTGCCAGGGATTAGGGGAAGGGAGGAGTGGGGACTTGCTGCTTAATGGGTAGCAGGTTTTCTCTTGGGATGATGAAAATGTCTTGGAAATAAAGGTAGTGATCATACAACATTGTGCATGTACTAAATGTTACTGAACTGTACACTTTAAAATGGTTAATTTCGATAAATATAAAAAATTAAAAAAATAAGAGGGTGAATTTTGTTATGTGAATTTTATCTAAATAACAAAGAAATAGATTTATCTTGAAAAATGTGACTAAGAATAATGGAATCAGTCTAATTTTTCTTATGTTAGCTATTAAGTTATATATGTTTAGAATAAAAGAAGTAACTTGCTCAATTTTTTGGGTGATATTTTAAAATCATGGCATATTGATATTTTTCCATTAAACATTTAACTTCCACACTGTGATCATAGAAGGGGACATTTTAAAGAAAAATTGGTAATGTTTCTAAGAACTTGGTCTTCACTTTTTGATATTCAAATATGTATTTTTTGAAACACTTGTATTAATATTTTTATCTTTTTCTGTGATTGTGAACTATTGTTTTATTTGTTCAGTCTAACTTAGATAAATTAATTGGAATCTCTAGATTGTATAAACTGACATTTAATTTTAATTATCAGTTGTTTTCACAGGATCCTTTCTTTGGGATTTTATTTCACTGGGTATTTTGAAACTACCAAATGAATGAGTTTTAAATTGGATCTGTTTTTACTGCTACCCTGGCAATTTTTAAATGGTGCCTTATTTTCGTGTTCATAAACATGGATAATATAATAAGTTAAATACTGAATTCCTAGCATGGTATATATTAAACATGAATTTTTGAGGATAGCAGTTTTTTGTTATGGGAAAATCCTTCCTGACCAGAGCAAGATAGAATATAAATGTCAGCCTAAAAGAAAGAGATGGCTAGGTCTTTCATGTTATAGTTCCTAATAATCAGATTGAATAATCTGTAATAGTAGGACTTAGAATATACAGCATAACGATTTTATCAAAGCTCATATTGATCGTACATAATGCTTGTAAGTGGGAAAATGAACATAAAGTGTTAGCAAATAATCAAGGTCAGCTGTTACTTTGATTGTAGACCAGTAAAAAAGATAACTATATACCAAAAATAGGTGTTTATGATTAGCTGAGAACCCTGTTATGGATCCATTTTACAAATATTTCTATGTATATACTGAGTTTGCTGACTTTTGCTGACCATAGGCAAAATGTGATTTTCATCTATAAAATAATGATGAGTGGAATTAATACTATTTTGAGGTGTGTGTATGTATGTGTGTTTCAGCTTCTATAAAAATTTCTTTAACAAAATTTTTGCAAATATAATTTTAAAGCAATCTAATATATAAGCAAATAAAAACAGATCTCTTTAACTGAAAGGGTAAAGGAATGTCATTGCTCTGAGACACCTCCATAGAATCCATGAGATATTAAGCACAGTTAACTAGAAGATCCATAATGTTTCATTCTACTTTAAAAACTGCAATCCTTTAATAATGCTTTGAGTTGGAATTTACTGTCTTGTAATGAATTTTAATTGTATAACTTTTATGTGTTTTGAAGTTACGGAAATGTAGGAGAGTTCAGAATATATGAGTGATTGATGAGAACTATGGTCTCTATAGTGTATATTGGTTAAGGGTACAACCTCTGGAGTTAGAGCATTTAGATTTTTCCAGTATTGCTATTTATTAGCTGTATGATCCATAGCAAGATGGTTAATCTCCCAATGCTTTAGAATCTTTATCTGTAAAATGGTGATATAGATAGGCTTATCGTTGGATGATAAGATTAAATGAGATAATAAATATGAAATGCTTAACATGTAATGAATTTCAATTATTGTCTTGATTATAGATCCAAGTGGTGAACACTTACAGGGAAAAATGCATATGATTGGATAGGAACTCTGGTGAAGAGTTCAGTTTACTAATATTTCTAATTTTCTTTCTATCCTTCCAAGTTCATTATTCTATCAATATAAAACAGACTGAACTAAAGTTTATAATTTTCATGTTAATACCATAAAGTTCGACTATATATTTCCATTGTAATTTCTCACTTTTTATCTGATTTTTGTGATGACTTGTTGACGACTTTTTCAGTGCAGTGAAGAGCATAACAGTTCTTGTAGTCATCATATACTGGGCGATTAAAAAAAACCAGTAGGGACGCCTGGGTGGCACAGCGGTTAAGCGTCTGCCTTAGGCCCAGGGCGTGATCCCGGCATTATGGGATCGGGCCCCACATCAGGCTTCTCCGCTGTGAGCCTAGCCTGCTTCTTCCTCTCCCACTCCCCCTGCTTGTGTTCCCTCTCTCGCTGGCTGTCTCTCTCTCTCTCAAATAAATAAAATCTTAAAAAAAAAAACAGTAAAATATGGTGACCTAAACTGATTGATTTTAATGTGTTTACATACAAAATATTATTATGTTTACTTCTTAAAAGTGCCATATTCTTATTTATAATTCAAAAAGAAAATTTGTTGTGTTGGTGGGGAATAAAGCTTTAAGTATAATATATATTATTAGGCAGCTAAAGTCTTAGAATTTTTGTTAAGAGACTATTTTCGATTTCTTGCTTTGTTTTTAACTTAAAATTTGGATGGATCATGAATTTTAGAAAAGTGCCTTCTTTAGCAAAACTCATTTCACAGATAGCTGACTAGCAAGCCTTTAAAGGAGCAAAGGTTTATTCCATTTTAATTAAGCCTGCAAAACTTTCAGGCTCTTGAAGTTTATAACTAAGCTCTCATATTTGCCAAATTGGGCAAGAAACTTTTAAGAACAAATTTTATGATATATTATAGCTTCAATTTTAGTTCAGCTCAGCAAGAACCCAACTTTTCTTACAGTGTGCCAACATTTTATTTTTTTCCTTTTAGCCCTACTCAGGAAGTTTTGTAATAAAGAGCATTAAAATTATGAAAAGCAGGAAATTTGTCTTATATCAATAGGTTGAGATGAGTGTCTGCTAAATATGGAATGAAAATGATATATTAATCAAAATTACTCCCCTCATTGAAAAAAAATAAAAGATGTTTTTTCAACTTCAGATGTTTTTATAGCATCATTGTTTATATGTATTGTTTATTTCAGAGAGAGATCCAGATTTATAATTTTGAGGGCCTCTATAAAAAAACGGAATATAAAATCCAAATAAAATATTAAGTAATGGATCTTTGAAAGGAATAGGTGAATGTCATATTCTTCTTGCTCCATATGTAGGATAGAAATGACTCTTTAAGATACATAGAATAAAATTGTTAAATTGAAATAGAAAATAATCCATCAATACAAATAGAAAATTCTATATAAGTAAATACAAAATACAAAAATACTATATAAGTTAAGTTTTATTTTACCTTTAATTTTGGGATGGATATTTTATCAAGGTCTAGACTTCTATATTTCCAGTTTTCCCACTGCATATTAATCAAAGCTTTCCATTGTCTTCTGGATTTCATAGTTTATGTGGAATAGTCAGCTTTAATTTTTACTGTTTTTCCTTTGAAGATGATGTGTTCTTTTTCTCTTTCTGGTCGTTTTTAAGATTTTCTTATCATCTTTTATTTTCAGCAGTTTGGCTGGTAGTGTCCTTTTATTTTACTTTTTCCAGTGTGGGGTTGGTTATACTCCCCAAGTCAGTGAATTAGTGTCTTGAAACCGTTTTGGAATATTCTCAGCTGTTCTGAAAATACTGCTTTTGCCCCATTCTCTCTCTCCTCAACTACAGTTACATTGAGCTGTTTGATTCCCATGTTTCTTTTGCTCTGTTCTTTTCACTTATGTTTTTTTCCTCTTTGCTTCAGTTTGGATATTTTTGGCTGATCTCTTCAAGTTCACAAATCCTGTGGTTGTTTTTGTGTTGAGTCAGCTATAAAACTCATCCACTGATTTCTTAATTTCAGATACTGTATTTTTCAATTCTAAAATTACTATTTGATTCTTTTTCATAGATTTTAATTCTTTGCTAAAATTTTCCTTCTTTCATCTACTGTGAACATTTTTCTGTATCTTCAACTTATGTTAAGTAAGTTTTTTGAAAATAAGTTTTCTTGAAGTCCTTGTCTTCTGATTCTGTATCATCTGTGGGTCAGTATCTATCTGTCTGTCTATCTATCATCTGTCTATGTATATATATGTGTGTGTGTGTGTGCGTGCGTGTGCGTGTGCGTGTGTGTGTGTGTGTTTATATATATATAAAATAAGTAATTTTTCTCTTGGTTATTGGTCACATTTTGGGTCATTTTCCATACATTGTAGTAATTTTTGTTGTATACCAAATACTGTTTATTATAGGGTCAAAGAAATTGATATAAATGTTATTAAGTGTTAAGTGCCAATCACTTTAACTCAACTTCAAATTGAGCTGGGTAGTTAGAGTGAAAGCTTTATATATACTTAGTCTACCTCTGGTCTTAAATGTCTTTATGGGTAAAACTTGTTGTGTTGCAGATATTTCTGATGTCATTTTGTTCTTATGTACTGTGAAATTGTGAGAAGTTTTAGTATGTCTTTTGAGTTCTGCCCCCTTTTACACACCCCTCCTGCCCCCTTGCTTTTGGTTGAGAGCAAATTTTTTTTAGGGGGGATCTGAAATCTACACTGAAAGTGGTCAGCTCTGCCTATTGTAGTGTGACTTTGACTCCCAATCACCATAGCACTACAGAAAACATTTTTTGCCCTATGGCCCATTTTCTTCCTTCTCATTCCAGATCCTCTTGTGCTGTCTAGCTCTCAGCAAATCTTCCAGCAGAAAATGGTTTTCATAGGATTTCTTAGGGTTCCATAGGATTTCAGTCTGTCATGCCAGCCTATGAACCATCAAGAACTCTGCCGGTTTTTCTTTTCTCTAGTAGTGTCCCTCTTTCTGACTCTTAACTTGTAAGTGGCAAATTCTCCCATAAATTAAAACAATAGGGGCTCAGCTTACCTAAGAAGAGATACCACTTTTCTCCTAGTTTATTCTTACTAGTTCACATTGTTGTCTAATATCTTTAAAAATATAATTTGGGGGGACAACTTACCTTTTTTTTTTTTTCTAGTTGTGGAAGCAGTGACTTGCCACCATGTGCTGGTAATTTTGTCTTATAAAAGTAAGAACAAAATTTAGACCCAGCTTGTATGATTATATGATTGGCTTGTTATTGAATATTAATGTTTATTGCTAAATCTATTAGGCCCAGAAATTGATTAACATTGATCTTTAGAAAAATCCTATCCAGAGAGCCAGTTTTAATTTAAAATTCCATTTCGTCAGTAGTAATTGAAATAAAATGTAAGCAAAAATTAATTTACTTTTTCTCTCTCCCTTTCCTGTTTAGTGAGTGATAGTTGCTTCAGGAATCTTGCAGAAGATCGCAGTGGGATAAATCTCAAAGATCTCGTACAAGATCCTTCTTTGTGAGTATTTGATTTTCCGTACTAAGCATAATTTAAAACTTTATAGTGACTTTTTCAAGAGTTGTAACTGAGAACTAATTTAATGTTAAGTTTTTCTTTTCTAACAATTTGTGTTACATATAGTGAAGGATATCCAACAGTTTCAATAGAAGTGAAGATATAGTTTCTTTTTAGAAATGGAAAAGATACTAGAAGAAGAGATAGCATTATGACTAATGATCAACTTTCAAAGAGTCTTTACTAATGGTTGATGATATCTTGCCAATGTGGCAGTAGATACTGGGTAGGGAAGATGATGAGTAATTCATTTGCTGGGAAAGGTGCGATTAAATTCGCTCACATCAATTTTAAGCTTTTTGTTAATTTATAATACTTATTTATAAGTACAATTATAAATATAAGATAATTATTTATAATATACTTGAATATTTAGAATATATTTAATATTTTACATTAGAAAGCTGTATAAGGAAAAATTTTTGAATAGTTTTATAGGTTTTAGTATTTAATTTTCTTACTGATGTCACTTTCTATTTTTATTTTATTAATTAATTTTTTACAATTTTATATTTACTGTAAATTATGTATCCTATCTTCTATATGAACATACCCTCCTGGTAAGATCACCTTTATTAAAAAAAAAAAAAATCAAGACTAGTTAAGCTTTAGGCAGCAGAGAAAAGAAGATTGAGTGTTGGCAGGTGCTTTCTTTAATGATGTATATAATGCATTCAGTAAGATATAATAGGAAATCAATCTTTCACATGATATGTAACGTACACTCCCACAAGTTTTACCAGTAATTCATTGAGTATTTTGCGAGGAATAAAATACAAGTATGTGTTGAATCTGAAGGATTTTGATTCTTTAATGATTTCCCAGTCATTTTAAAAAAATATAGTCACAAGACACAGAATCTTGAAAATGACTGATTCTTAATGTTTATAATGTAATGAATTTAGAAAAGAACTTCTAAACTCAATTCTCTCAATTTTTTCTATTAATCTGTTTCTCTTTTCCTCACTCAAAAGGAATGTCAATATTCTTTCTCCATGATCTTTATTCTACTGAAAATTGACAGTTGTCCTTTCAGTCCTATAAATAATTTAATCAAAAATATAACTATTCTTTAACTTGATGTAAATATTCCCAGTAAATTAATGACAAATAACATTTATTTGCATGAAGAATTCTATTTTCCTTATAGATGTAAGAGGAAACTTTATCATTGTTTTTGAAAGATTTCATCCATTTGAATGAATAACATAAATTATTCCATTATTGTCTTATTCGAAGGTATATTTTTGGTCACAACAGTACTATTTATCTGTATTATGTAGTCTTCGTGGAAGAATATGTGCTCATCTAGATATTAATGATATAAAAGCTGTGGAGAATTATACTTGAATAATTTATTATAGCAACGAGTTATAGTGTTTTGAGAGAATTTGGTACTTCTTCCCAGAATGTAGATATTCATCATGCAACCTAGCACTAAATTTGAAATTTAATCTTAGTATTCTAAGAGAAATTTATCTGGGTTCACCACTGTATGGGTTGTAGAAAATAATTCTGAGTCTCTGTTTTGAAATAGCATATATCTTTAGCATCATTCTCTTAACTTGGCAGTAGTCTCTAGGCATTAGTCTTGAATGTAAGAATTTAGTGAGAGATTCGTTTTTGCCTTTGCTATTGGAAAGAACTTTTTTTTTTCATTAAGAATCATCAAAATGTACTATTAGTTACTCTAATTCATATTTTAGCAATATGCTTCTTCCTTAGCAAAATTCTTAATGGAAGGAAATGCCTAGCGTAGAAATTAATATTTTTTTTCAGTTGTTATGGGAAATATTTTATCCTGAGTTATTATCCTATAACAATGTTCACTTAGTACATACCTCATGGGTATGGAGTTTTTTTTCATAAAGCCATTTATTGACCTCTCTTCTGTCCCAAACTCCTGACAAAAATCTTTACTATTTGTTCATTGATTCATGTATACACATGGTTCTGTATGGAGTTGAATTGTTTATGTTGCAACACTGAATTGAAAATACGTCAGAAATAATTTCTTCACACTAAAAAATCTCCTGCTTAAAAGAATCACTGGCATTTGATAAGTACTCCAGATTCCTGAGCTGCTAATGATGAAAGGAGTTGATGTGTAAAGAAAAATTAAGCATTATAATCGCTAAGGCTATTCAAAAGTAAGACAGGATAAAGAGAGAAGGAAAAAATAAGCTGAAGAGAAGCCAGGCTTTCTGGCCAATATTGACACTTGGAGCAGTATATATTATGTTATAGTTGGATAAATGAGCATGTATGGAATTTCTGTGGGCAAAGTAAAAAAAAAATCAAAGCAGGTGTGGTATGTGCATCTGTGTGAGTATGTGTCTATAAATGAATGAAGTTTTAAGGGTTTATTGCCTCAGAGGAGAATGAAAAGGCAGACAAAAAAGTGAATAATTGATACTTTTAAATCTGTATCAAGCTAAGGGAATAATGTGATAGGCCCTCTGTCATTGTCTAGAATATGTATACTACATTCCACAAGATTTTGCTTCCATTGTATGGTAAAACTAATTATTCAGCTTGAATGAACTGAGTCACCTATGTTATAAGAACATGGTGGAGGGATGCCATGAAAGAAAAAGATGAGAAAGTTGTGAATCCCTAAGAAAGATGTTCTGGCCTTACTACTAACTTTTGAGCTGTTTCAATAATGAGAACAGAATGTGACTTGTGGGAAGATTGAGGTAAAGGGGATACTTGAGAAACTCTCTTCTTTGGTAGTTATTCTGAGAATAATTTTGTCTGTCACAATCCTGCAGGTGTTAAGTGTAAGACCAAGTGGAGGATCTTGACATTCATTTCTTGCTGATGAATGTGTGTAAGGATTTGTTTGAATTAGTAATTTGCGTGTGTGTTAAATTTCAAAATGAACAGTTTTATCTGTTTTAAAAGCTCATCTTATATTTATGATTTTAAGTATTTTAAGATGGATTTCCTCTGCTGTGTGTATAATTTGTTCCATTGTGTTGTAGGACCTTGTTTTACTTGTGGTTTCTCAATGGCATATTGAAAAGCATTGTCAAATTTAACTTGATGTTTCACCATATTAGAAACACATCCAATGTGATATATGCTTTTCATACATATAGGAAGTTATTCTTAGCATGATATACTTAATTTTTTTCTCCTTAAGTTAAAGGATGCATGCTATTTAAGTTATAAAAAATCATTTATGCTGCTACTTGTTAATTTATGCTAGAGAGTTGACTTACTACATGCAAATGAAATACTGTATATCACATTCTTTAAGTTATATTTAGTTGTGTCCTTTGTAGAGGTAATTCTCAAAAATACTTTTAAATCCCCATTGACTGTGTGCTGGAGATGAAAAATAAAACATATTACCATATTTATACTTTAGATTTCTTATTGCTTACTTATACATTATTTAACACAAATAATTATTTGAACTCAGAAATATTTATAGAAATTATAATTAGAAATAATTAGAAATTTATTAAAGCTGTTTAAGAATCAAAAGAAGAAAAATAACAAGAATGAAAAGGGCTAACAGAGTTGAACGCCTGTTTATTCTGTTCATTGTGTTGATGCCCATGATGTGTGTGGTATAGGTGGGTGTGTCTTGTTTAATTTTCAGAAGCCCTTAAAAGTTTAGGACCATCGTAGATATGTGTTATGTAAGTCAGTTATAGAAAGAGTAGTTTAATTCATAGCAAATAGGATATCTCTTGACACTAGAAATGTAATTTGCAATGCAGTATACTAGTAATTTTCTTTATAGTCAAACAGGGAAAGTTTATATTCTTTGAGAATTTGGCACAACATGACAAATATGTGTCTTTTTCCCCCCTTTATGGTACTCAGTATATTTTCAGTTGTTTCAGTGATATCCAGATTTTGAAAAGATATTACCAATTCATAATTTCTTATGATTTATAGAAAAGGATGCTTCAGTGAAATAGATCTTAATTCTGAATCCTGGATAAATTATGTTATGGATCAAGAAATACTTTTTCTTCTCAGTTTTCTCAGTGTTTCTTTTAATTGTCATAAAATAAAAATAACATAAAATTTACCATCTCAACCAGTTTTAAGTGTACAATTCAGTAATATTGAGTATGTACACACTGTTGTGCAATCAATCCCTAGAAGTTTTTCATCTTAAAGAGCTGCAACGCTATTTACCCATTCAACAATAACTCCCCATCCCTCCTCCAGCCTTTGGCAACTACTGTTGTACTTTCTGTTTCTGTGCTTTTGACTTCTGTAGAAATCTCAACATAAGTAGAATCAGGCAATATTTGTCTTTGTGACTGGTTTATTTCACTTAGCATAATAGTCCCAAGGGAATTCTCACATGTCGTAGCATGTATAAGAATTTCCTTTTTAAGGCTCAATAATATTCCATTGGATGTATGTACACCACATTTTGTTCATCTGTTCATCCATCAGTGGACACAGGATTGCTTCTAGCTTTTGTCTATTGTGAATAATACTGCTATGAACAAGGATGTGCAAGTATCTCTGAGACCCTGCTTTCAGTTCTTTTGGTTGTATATACAGGAGCAGAATTGCTGTATCATATGGTAATTCAATTTTAATTTTTGAAGAATTGCCATACTTTTTTTTTCCATAGTGACTGCACCATTTTATATTCCCACCAACAGTGTACAAGGGTTCCAATTATTCAACTTCCTCACCAATACTCCTTATTTTCTGTTTGTGGTTTTTGTTGTTGTTGATAATACCATTCTGATGGGTGTGACTTGATATGTTCTTAGTATTTTTAACTGAACTTCACTTCTTTACATTTTGTCTTTTTAATGATTTCATTGCAACTCATCTAGAGAATAAAGAAAAATGTCTGACTGTTATGAACTTTGGCATATTTTACAGTAAACTGTATAAAACTGTTACTTATTTCCTTTTATTATCATTATGAAGATTATGAATCATAAACATGTCCATAGTAATTTTGTACTAGTAGCATTTTAATCAATTCATTTCCCTTATATTGTATTACTTGCCTTGTATTACTACAGTTCTTATTATACCTCATCTGTAAAGAATTGCTTTTGTGTAAAAAAAAATTACTTTTTTAGTTAGATAATGCCACATTGGAAATGCAGCATAGAAATTAAAAAATAATAACAATATGCTAGTTGAAATGTATTTTGATATTATAGATGATTAGTGCTTAATAACAGGATTTCATAGATTCAATTGAACAAAATATTTGTGTCTGGTTATAAATTCCTTAGACATGAAAATTTTATTTACCTTAATGTACTTCTTTACAAATCTTAATATTTTTGGTGGAAACTTCTTTTCATGGTTCTGAAACATAGCTGTATCCCCCTGAATATACTTGACTTCACACTACAGTCTGATTGAATGATATTTTGGTTCTCTGGATCATGGCATTAAATGTGAAGAAAAGACAGGATTGCCGTCTGGAAAGCAATCATATCTAAATATAGCCTGTACTTATCTGCTGGTGTTAAGACAGGTTGCTATGGTGAATTGAATTTCTTAAAAATGCCAGTCAGCAGAGGATAAACAGGGGTTTTTGAAGTGGTTATTTTCCATAGAGCTATACATTCTCATACTGCATGTTCAGGTAGATGAATTTAGTTAATGTTTTTTATGGTCTATTTATTAAATTTCAGTCTTAGAGTATCTCTGAGACCTGAAATGTTTATTAAACAAAATACAAGGATTTTTATATTGTTATTCTTTGTTTCTCTGAAGATAAATTCACTTAATGTGAAAATGCATTTTTTTAATGGCAGCCTATTAAACATTATTGATCATTCATTTTGCTCTGCTTCCAATACTTCTGCTAAATCTAACACAACTACCAAAATTATCTTTGTAATTTATCTCTAAATATAAGTTATTATCATTTTTAATCAGGTTCTTTTTTGGTTTATATATTTATTAGTCTGTAAATTATATATTGGGACAGTACAGATTAATCTAGGCTTGTAGGATAATATTATAGTATTATGTTCTGTGTCAGAACTGCAAATCCAAAGACTTTGGATTTTTACTTTGCTTTTAGAAGACTTCCCCTCATTGCTCCCATTCCATACATTCCTGAGAATGTATGTTTAATTTTTTTGTGGGTTCATTCATTTTAGAATTTATTAATCAGAAAGCAGTACTAGATGCTTGTATTAAGTTCTTCAGATTAGGTTTAACAGACATTATTCTTATAGTCAAGGACCATATGATTGAAGATGGACAATATTTGAGTTGGCCACCTGAGGCATATAGATGACCAGTACAGTATTAGAATTTTTTTAAGGTTTCACTTATTTGTTTATTCATTTATTTTTATAGAGAGTGAGAGACTGAGCAAGAGGAGGGGCTGAGGGAGAGGGAGAGAGAGAATTTCAAGCAGACGCCACACTGAGCATGGAGCCCAATGTGGGTCTCTGTCTCATAACTCTGAGATCATGACCTGAGCTGATATCAAGAGTTGGACACTTAACCAGCTGAGCCACCCAGGTGCCCCCAGTATTAGAATTTTAAAATGAAATAAATAATGTATCATTTTATTTAGTGGATTCTTTTATTTTCACTGTACAGTAACCTAAGTCAAACTAACTTAAAAAACAAAATTGGACTTGATATGCTTATGTAACTATGTACTTCTCATGGAATCAGGAAAGCTTAAAAAACAGGTCAGGTATGAAACCCCCAAATAATATATTTAGGGAGTTTGTGCAACTGAGTTTGTTTGTCACCCTTTGCCATCATATCTTTTGGTCTTTCTTGGCTTTAGTCTCACTAATGGCAGTCAGTTCTCCATGAAATCAGGAAGATGGTTGCTAACTTATTCTAATTTCCTTTCTTCTAGCTCCATGATTTCTCTTCACTTCCAGTTCTGAAATGTAAAATCCCATGTAAGAGTTCTGATTTTGTTAATCTGGTTTATTTTGTCATGTGACATCAGCCAATCACTGTGGCAGTTTATCTTGGTTGATCAATTATGGGACAGATAACTGTGGCTAGAATGGTAGGATACTCTAATTAAATTAGAGAGGGAGTAGTCTCAGAAAAAAAGAGTAGTTAACCTAAGAGAGGTCTACTGTATTGATTTTCAGTTGTTAATTTAAAGAAGAATATATACATTGTCAAAAATTGTTAATTTTTAAAAATAGAACATTTTCCTTGCCTGCACAAAGTGTCTCAATTAGATACTGGTAGTATATCAATAGTAATTTTATTTATTTTATTAACATATAATGTATTATTTGTTTCAGGGGTACAGGTCTGTGATTCATCAGTCTTACATAATACCCAGTGCTCATTACAACACTTACCCTATCCAGTGTCCATCACTGAGTTATCCCATCCCTCCATCCTCCTCCCCTCCAGCAACCCTCAGTTTGTTTCCTAAGATTAAGAGTCTCTTATGGTTTGTCTCCCTCTCTGGTTTTGTCTTGTTTCATTTTTTCCTCTTTTCCCCTATGATCCTCCACCTTGTTTCTCAGATTCCACATATCACTGAGAGCAATTGTCTTTCTCTGATTGACTTATTTCACTTAGCATAATACCCTCTAGTTCCACCCATGACATTGCAAATGGCAAGATTTCATTTCTTGATGGCTGCATAATATTCCATTCTCTGTGTGTATATACACACACATACACATATATATATATTTATATATATATATATATATATATATATATATATTATATCACATCTTCTTTATCCATTCCTCTGTCGATGGACATCTGGGCTCTTTCCATAGTTTGGCTATTGTGGACATTGCTGCTATAAACACTGGGGTGTAGGTGCCCCTTCGGATCACTACGTTTGTATCTTTGGGGTAAATACCTGGTAGTGCAATTGCTGGGTCATAGGGTAGTTCCATTTTCAACTTTTTGAGCACCTTCGTACTATTTTCCAGAGTGGCTGCACCAGCTTGCATTCCCACCAACAGGATTAGAGGGTTCCCCTTTCTCCGCATCCTCACCAACATCTGTTGTTTCCTGACTTGTTAATTTTAACCATTCTGAGAGAGGTGATGTGGTATCTCATTGTGGTTTTAATTTGCATTTCCCTGATGCTGAGTGATGTTGAACATTTTTTCATGTGTCTGTTGGCCATTTGGATGTTGTCTTTGGAGAAATGTCTGTTCATGTCTTCTGCCCATTTCTTGATTGGATTATTTTGTTCTTTGGGTGTTGAGTTTGATAAGTTCTTTATAGTAATTTTTGGATACGAGCCCTTTATCTGATATGTCATTTGCAAATATCTTCTCCCATTCTGTAGGTTGTCTTTTGGTTTTGTTGACTGTTTCTTTCGCTGTGCAAAAGTTTTTTATCTTGAAGAAGTCCCAATAGTGCATTTTTTGCCCTTGTTTCCCTTGCCTTTGGAGACTTGTCTAGCCAGAAGTTACTGTGGCCGAGGTCAAAGAAGTTGCTGCCTGTGTTTTCCTCAAGGCTTTTGATGGATTCCTGTCTCGCATTTAGGTCTTTCATCTATTTCGTGTCTATTTTTGTGTATGGTGTAAGAAATTGTTTGAGTTTCATTCTTCTGCATGTGACTGTCCAGTTTTCTCAACAGCATTTGTTGGAGAGACAGTCTTTTTTCCAGTGGATATTCTTTTCTGCTTTGTCGAAGATCAGTTGACCATAGAGTTGAGGGTCCATTTCTGGGTTCTCTATTCTGTTCCGTTGATCTATGGATCTGTTTTGGTGCCAGTATCATATTGTCTTGATGATTACAGCTTTAACATAGAGCTTGAAGTCTGGAATTGTGATGCCACCAGCTTTGGTTTTCTTTCTTTTTTTATTTTAATAATAATTTTTTTATTATGTTATGTGGGTCATCCTTAGTTTTTGATATAGTGTTCCATATGATTCATTATTTGTGTATAACCCCCAGTGCTCCATGCAATATGTGCCCTCCTTAATACCCATCACCGGCCTTCTTTTTCAACATTCCCTTGGCTATTTGGGGTCTTTTCTGGTTCCATATAAATTTTAAGATTATTTGTTCCAGTTCTGTGAAAAAACTTGATGGTATTTTGTTAGGGATTGCATTGAATGTGTAGATTGCTCTAGGTAGCATAGACATTTTCATGATACTTGTTCTTCCAGTCCATAAGTATGGAACATTTTTTTCATTTCTTTGTGTCTTCCTCAATTTCTTTCATGAGTATTCTCTAGTTTTCTGATTCCAGATCCTTTGCCTCTTTGGTTAGATTTATTCCTAGGTATCTTATGGTTTGGGTGCAGTTGTAAATGGGATCAACTCCTTAATTTCTCTTTTTTCTGTCTCATTTTTAGTGTATAGAAATGCAACTGATTTCTGTGCATTGATTTTATATCCTGCCACGTTGCTGAATTCCTGTATGAGTTCTAGGAATTTTGGGGTGAAGTCTTTTGGGTTTTCCACATAAAGTATCTTGTCATTTGAAAAAGTGGGAGTCTGACTTCTTTGCCGATTTGGATGCCTTCTAGTTCTTTTTGTTGTCTGATTGCTGATGCTAGGATTTCTAGTACTATGTTGAACAGCGGTAGTGATAGTGGATATCCCTGTTGTGTTCCTAACCCTAGGAGACAACCTGTCAGTTTTTCCCCATTGAGAATGATATTTTTGTGGGTTTTTCATAGATGGCTTTTATATTGAGGTATGTGCCCTCTATCCCTTCACTGTGAAGAATTTTAATCAAGAAAGGATCCCGTACTTTATCAAATCTTTTTCTGCATCTGTTGAGAGGATCATATGGTTCCTGTCCTTTTATCTATGTAGTGTATCACACTGATTAATTTGTAGATGTTAAGCAAACCTTGTGACCCAGGAATAAATCCCACTTGGTCGTGGTGAATAATCCTTTTAATGTAGTGTTGGATCCTATTGGTTAGTATCTTGGTGAGAATTTTTACATCCATCTTCATCAGGGGTATTGGTCTGTAATTCTTTTTTGTGGGGTCTTTGTCTGGTTTTGGGATCAAGGTAATGCTGGCCTCATAGAAAGAGTTTGGAAATTTTCCTTTCATTTCGATTTTCTGAAACACCTTCAGAAGAATAGGTATTAATTCTTTAAATGTTTGCTAGAATTCTCCTGGGAAGCCATCTTGCCCTCGGCTCTTGCTTATTGGGAGATTTTTCGATTACTGCTTCAATTTCTTTGCTGGTTGTGGGTTGGTTTAGGTTCTCTATTTCTTCCTGGTTCAGTTTTGCTAGTTTGTATGTCTCTAGGAATGCATCCATTTCTTCCAGATTCCTTAATTTGTTATCACATATTTGTGCATAATATGTTCTTATAATTGTTTGTATTTCTTCGGTGTTGGTTGTGATTTCTCCTCCTTCATTCATGATTTTATTTATTTGGGTCCTTTCTCTTTTCTTTTTGTTATGTCTGGCTAGGGGTTTATCAATCATATTAATTTTTTCAAAAAACCAGCTCCTACTTTCATTCTTCTGTTCTATTCTTTTGGTTTCTATTTCATTGATTTCTGCTCTGATCTTTATTATTTCTCTTCTCCTCCTGGGTTTAGACTTTATTTGCTGTTCTTTCTCCAGCTCCTTTAGGTGTAGGGTTAGATTGTGTGTCTGAGACTTCCTTGTTTCTTGAGAAAGGCTTGTATTGCTATATACTTTCCTTTTAGGACTGCCTTTGCTGCATCCCAAAGATTTTGAACAGTTGTGTTTTCATTTTCATTTTCATTTGTTTCCAAATGAAACTTCCTTAGTTTCCTGGTTGACCCATTCATTCTTTAGTAGGATGCTCTTTAGCCTCCACGTATTTGAGTTCTTTCCAACTTTCCTCCTGTAATTGAGTTCCAGTTTCAGACCATTGTGGTCTGTAAGTATGCAGGGAATGATCCCAGTCTTTCAGTACTGGTTGAGACCTGATTTGTGACCCAGGATGTGATCTGTTCTGGAGAATGTTCCATGTACACTTGAGAAGAATGTTATTCTGTTGCTTTGGAATGGAATGTTCTGATCATAGTGATATACTGTCACCTTTGCTATATTCTTCTGGTTAGAAGCAAGTCACAGGTTCTACCCACACTCAAGAGGAGGGGATTACACAAAAGTGTGAACACCAGGAGATGGGATCATTGGAGATTACCTTAGGGTCTGTTTGGCACACTCTTGGAATTTTCTTTCCTACACAGAGTCATATTCAATAAGTTTAATTCTGTCAGTGTAGAAATATGAAAATTAAAGCTCATTTGAGTTGTGATTTATCTCAGCTCATAAAACTATGTAGTAATGGGCTCCCTGAGAACCAAGCATTGTGCTCTTTCCACTTCCAGCCTTAGTTTTGACTTCGTGGTTTTATTATCATTTTTTAAAAATTTTTGTATTTTTCTCTGTTTTATTGAGATAAAATTGCCATATAGTACCATCTAATTTTAAGGTGTATTGCACAGTGACTTGACTTGGTATTTGATTTTAATTTTTGCCCTAAGTTTGTCAAAAATATGACTGGGGCACCTGAGTGGCTCAGTTGGTTAATCATCTGCCTTCGGCTCAGTTCATGATCCCAGGGTCCTGGGATCAAGCCCCGCATCAGGTTTCCTGCTCACCAGGAAGCCTGCTTCTCCCTCTCCCTCTACCTGCCGCTCCCCCCCCCACCCCCGGTAGTGCACGCTCTTTCTCTCTTTGTCAAATAAATAAATAAATAATTTTTAAAAAGACTGGTGAATATTTAGGAAAAAATATGATGACTACGTCTTGACACTGACATTAAAATTTTGGAAATATTTTTTTCTGTATGGTCTGTAGGTGTATGATTTTTGATCATTTAATTTTTCTGTCACAATAAAGTTTTATCTATCATCTATCTTTTTCTTCCCAATTTTTTTTTAAAGATGTTATTTATTTATTTGACAGAGACAGACAGCCAGCCAGCAAGAGAGGGAATACAAGCAGGGGGAGTGGGAGAGGAAGAAGCAGGCTCCCAGAGGAGGAGCCTGACATGGAGCTCAATCCCAGAACGCTGGGATCACGCCCTGAGCCGAAGGCAGACGCTTAACGACTGTGCCACCCAGGCGCCCCTTTCTTCCCAATTTTTGTTCAGAGGAGGAGGCAGAGAATTTTTGTTTCTCTTAGTTTTAGTTCATATGGTATCTGAAGAGTGAGACTAAAAGACCGAGAGTGAGACTAAAAGACCGAGAGTGAGATTTAACTCGTATAAAGGAATAGCCTCAATGGAATAATGGCAGTTGAGTCCACTATATGAACACTTCTATGGGTTTTTCAGTGGAAGATTTCTGGCTGTAGGATGGGAAGACAATCAAATAGGCAGGTGAAGAAGTTTCCTAATAAAAAGTCTGCATACGTACGCTTGCCTAATATGCTTCCTAAGAAACACCTGCTTGTGAGTCAGCCCAAATTAGGGAGAAAATGACAAAAGGAATGGTAGGAGATACTAGTTGTTTCTTTTAGAGATATTTTGAGAGTTTAAAAAATTATAAAATACTATTCTTTGAGAGATTACAGAGACTTAAATTACCTTTACCCAGCTGGAAAAATCTCTGTAATACTAGACTTTTGGGCGGCAATTCCAAGGAGACCAGCCCTTGCTGCTCTTTCTACTACTATCTAAACAGCATTGTAAACTGTAAGTACCCTAATATTTTTTTTCCTCTCTGAGAGGAATTAAATGAAAGTTAAGATTAAGGAAAGCCTAATTTTTTAAATGTAGGTAACCATTTAAGAGGGAAGTCTGGTTGCGCTGATTGAGCTAGTGTTTTTTTCTCTTTGGTACCCTTTATGATCTGTGTGCTTCTCTAATGTGTTATCTAAACATCTATTGTAGCTTTTATGCTATATTACCATTGTCTGTGTGTTGTCTTTATTTTTCAATGGAGTATAATCTTTTAAGGCAGACCCTTTGTTTCTGTTTAATGTTATATCACTACCACCCACCATAGTGTTTTAATAAACAGTTGGCCCAAAAGAAATTCTCCTTAAGTAGATGAATGAAGGAACAAATATGTGAGTGTTTTAGTGACTAAATGAAAGACTAAGTAATGGATTGAGTAAGAGTAACACATTCAGTGATTAGGCAATATACATTGGCAAAGTCTGCATTTTTTTTCCACTTTTCAACTACTTCTGATTCTAATATTCAGCCTTTGTTGATGTTCAGTACAAAAATGTACTCCCTCTTGATCTGATGGTTATATTTAAATTTTGATCAATACTGGTTCTCTGTAAGCCTCAGCATCTTTGTCAGTGTGTATGAGGTAATGAGACCTAACTGCAGGAGCAAAAGGAAATGGTAACCTCACTAATCCACACAGTTTGGGTTTATAAGCACTTGATGCTCAGAATCCTGAGATCAGATACAGCCATGAAACAATTCCATTTTTTCCTCATGAAAGTAAGGAAGATCCCTGAAATTAATTTCAAATTGAATGTATATCTGAACAGTTTATTTTGACAAAAACTTTCATAGCATAATTTTGATAGAGGAAAAAAATATTTTGAGTATTTCACTCCTAAATTAACTTGTTTCTTAAAAGACAATAATTTAAGAAGTAAGCTAAGAACCTGGTAGTTTTCTTTTTTCCTTGTAAAGTTCTGTCTTATCTCTTCTTTTTCTTTAAATAAGTAATAGCATGTTTAATGGAATTCTGCTTTCTTTTTTTCTTCCAGGAAAACTCTATAAAAGACAGTGGCTTGGGAAAGTATCAGATATTGCTAAAAAGATGTAGTCTTAAACTCAGTTGTGCATCCTGGTGTAAAGTATATATACCCAAAAGGGTAAAATTAGATAATTTTTGTATCTATTATTTATAACTTTTTAATTTAGTTATTTCACTGGTTTATTCAGATCAGTGACTTAGTCAAGATAATTGGATTTGGGAAAGCTACCCAGAATAAGCTGTCATTTGAGTGTAATAGCAAGAACTGAACACAGTATTTTGGATTTGACCTGGCTGTCACTGAGGACATTTAGACTTGGTAAAATTATGTTATATGTCCTCTAATTCTTTGTGAATATACTTTCACTTTTTTGGGGGGTTGGTGGGTGGGGTAGGTACGGAGCTTAATTAGATACATGACTTCCCTTTCCTTGGGATCTTTTTTATTTTAAGCAGCTTACTCTTTACTAAAGACATAAATCATATACCATACAATTCACCCATTTAAATGATAACTTCAGTGGTTTTTAGCATATTTCTCAGAGTTGTGCAGTCATTATCACTATCAGATTCTTAGAATATTTTCATCTCCTCAGAAACCACTCCCCTTCTTTCTCCTCAGAATCCTCCCCTCCCTTCTAGACAACCATTAATCTACTCATTGTCTCTGTATAGTTGCCTGTTTTGGAAATTTTGCATGAGTGAATAAATATGTCCTTTTGTGACTAGCCTTTTTGCACTGAGCATAGTATTTTTAAAATTCATCCATCTTATAGCATATATCAGCATTTTATTATTTTTATTGTGAGAATATTCCTTTGGATATGCCATATTTTATTTATCCATTTATCAGTTAATAGGCTTTGGGATTTTCCCACTTTTTCTTGTTATGAATAATGTTATAAACATTCATGTAAAGTTTTTGTAGGGAAATATGTTTTCTTTTCCCTTTGATATATAGCAAGGAATGGAATTGCTAGTTCATATGGTAACTTCATGTTTAACATTTTAAGGAAATACAAAAATATTTTCTGAAATGGTTGACTCCCTTTATCCCCCAGTTTTTTTAAAGGGGCAAAATACTCATGAAATTTTCCATCTTAACAGTTTTTAGGTGTATTAAGTATATTCACGTTGTGAGGTTAATATCATCTATCTCCAGAATGTTTTCATCTTTTCTGAATGAAACCCTACGCAAACACTAACTCCCAATCTGTGTCTCCCAGGAAATTCTCAGGAAATTGCTGTTGGCAACCAGTATTCTACTTTCTGTCTTTAAGAATTTGACTACTCCAGAAACCTCCTATAAATAGAATCATACAATATTTGTTTTTTGTGACTGGCCTATTTCACTTAGCATAATGTCTTCAGAGTTCATTCACGTTGTAGCATATGTCAAAATTTTCTTTCTTTTTAGGTCGAATAATATTGCATTGGATACATATACCACATTTATTGATTCATCTGTCAATGGACACTTGGGTTACTTCCACATTTTAACTATTATGAATATTGCTGCTATGAATGTGCTATACAAATGTCTCTTAAAGATACTGCTTTTAATTCTTTTGGATATATAACCAGAAGTGAAAATGGATGATTCTTTGGTAATTCTATTTTTAACTTTTTGACTAACTGCCATGTTATTTTCCACAATGGCTGTATCATTTAAAATTTGGACAAATAGTGCATGAGGGTTCCAGTTTCTCCATATTCTCTCTACACTTGTTATTTTCCTTTTTAAAAAAATTGTAGCCATCCTAATGGATGTGAGGTGGTATCTCATTTATTTGATTTATGTTTCCCAAATGATTCGTGATGTTGAACATCTTTTCATGTGCTTATTAGTCATTTGTATATTTTCTTTGGAGAAAGGTCTGTTCAAGTCCTTTGCCTATTTTTAAAATTGGGTTGTTTCTTTGTTGTTGAGTTTTAGACATTCTCTGTATATTCTGGATATTAATCTCTTATTAGATATATGATTTACAAATATTTTCTTCCATTCTGTGGGTTACCTTTAAACTCTATTGACATCGTCTTTTGGTATAGATATTTTAAAAAAATTTTAATGAAGTCTAATTTGTCTTTTTTCCCCTTGTGTTGCCTGTATCTTTGGGGTCATATCCAGGAAATCATTGACAAATCCAATGTCATGAAGCTTTTGCCTTATGTTTCCTTCTAAGAATTTTATACTTTTAGGTCTTATATTTAGGCATTTGATCCATTTTTTATTAATATTTGTGTAAGATGTAAGGACCTAACTCATTCTTTTGCATATGAACATTCAGTTTTCAGTAGTATTACATTTTAATTCCTTTAACAACTTTCACTATATTTTAAAAATATTTTCTTAGTGGTTACTCTAGAGCTTACATAAAATATCTTACTAGATTCTACTACATATTTAATAAGTTTCAGTGAGATATGAAAATATTCCTATGTAGTTCTATTTCCTCCCTTTTAGAGTTATTACACATATTTCCTCTGTGTTTCACCATCCCAACGATATAGTTGGCCTTTGAACAACGTGAGGGTTATTGGTCAAAAATCTGCTTTGACTCCCCAGAAACTTTACTGATAGCCTGTTGTTGACCAGGTACTTTACTGATAAGATAAGCAGTCAGTGGGGAGAGGAAAAAGGATGGTGGAGGAGTAGGGGACCTTTTTTCAGCTGGTCCCTGGAATCGAGCTGGATATCTACCAGACCATCCTGAACACCCACGAAATCAGCCTGAGACGTAGGAGGATGCGTCTGGATCTCTACAAACGAACATCTCTGGTGCTGAGTTTTGAGGTACGAAGCAGGGAGCTGTGAATCTGCGCACAGATATCGGAAGATAAACGGGAGGGGGAGGGAGATGCCACACTCAGGCACTGGGAAGCAATAGTCTGCACTGGGGAGCGGGCTGGACTCAGGGACCAGTAGCTGCCAAAAAAACAGACTGAAACCGGGAGCTCGGGAGATTCCATGTGACCAGACTGAAAACCGGAGCCCTGGAGAGTGCGTGGGAAGCAGGAGCAGCTGACAGTGTTAGAAGCGCAAAGGGCAGAGACGTCCGGGCCCTGGGAGCGAGGACTGGGAGGATGGCTATGGGGCTCACAACCCGGGATGCTGTGGGGTTTTTAGCAGCACCAACAGAAGAAACAGAATTAGAGTGGCCTGGAGAGCTCAGGGAAGAGCATACTGCAATCTCTTTGTTCTGAGACAGAGGCTTGGATAGGGCCACTGCTGCTCTGACACTCAGAAGAATCACAGAAAGCCACTGGGGAAAGCCACCAGAGAACAAAAGCCCAGAAAAACCAGTTTGTACTGTGCCCATCCGCCACCCCCAACAGGGGACAGGGCAACTCTACCCAAACAGGGTTGCCTGAGTATCATCGAGGCAGGCCCCTCCCCCAGAAGGCAGGCTGAAAAAAACAAGAAGCCCACATCCCTAAGGTCCCTATAAAACAAGTGCACCTTGCTTGGGTCCTGGTCAATAATTTGGGCTCTGTACATCCCCACAACCACACCTCATCAGAATGACAAGGTGGAGAAACCCCCAACAAAGGAAAGAAACAGAGACCGTGGCCTCTGCCACAGAACTAATGGATATGGATATAACCAAATTGTCAGAAATGGAGTTCAGAGTAACAACGGTCAAGATGATGTGTAGGCTTGAAAAAAATTTTAACGAAAATATTAACGAGAATATAGAATCTCTAAGGGCGGAAACGAGAGCAAATCTGGCGGAAATTAAGAATGCTATGAATCAAATGCAGTCTAAACTGGATGCTCTGCCGGCCAGGGTAAACGAGGCAGAAGACGAATTAGTCAGTTGGAAGATGAGATGATAGAAAAGAAGGAAAAAGAGAGAACATGGCTTAAAAAAACTCCAATTTCAAGAATGTAGAATACGGGAGATGACTGACTCAATGAAATGTTCCAATGTCAGAGTCATCGGCATCCCCGAGGGGGTGGAGAAAGAGAGAGGTCTAGAAAAGATATTTGAAGAAATTGTAGCTGAGAACTTCCCTAATCTGGTGAAGGAAACAAGCATTTGTGTCCAAGAGGCAGAGAGGACCCCTCCCACGATCAATGGGAACAGACCAACACCATGTCACATAATAGTACAATTCACAAATCTTAGATCCAAGGATACAATCTTGAAAGTGGCCAGGGGGAAGAGAATCCTCACCTACAGAGGGAAGAACATCAGAATAATGTCAGACCTGTCTGCAGAGACCTGGCAAACCAGAAAAAGCTGGCAAGACATATTCAGAGCACTAAGTGAGAAGAACATGCAGCCAAGGATTCTTATCCAGCAAGGCTGTCATTCAGAATGGATGGAGAGACGAGGAGCTTCCAAGACCGGCAGAAACTGAAAGAATATGTGACCACCAGGCCAGCCCTACAAGAAATTTTAAGGGGGGGTTCTATAAAAGTAAAAGGACCCCAACAGTGATACAAATAATCTTTGAGAAAGCAGGAAAAAACATCCAGTGGAAAAAAGACAGTCTCTTCAATAAGTGGTGCTGGGAAAATTGGATAGCTATATAGAAAAGAAGGAAACTTGACCACTGTCTCACACCATACACAAAGATAAACTGCAAATGGATGAAAGACCTCGATGTGAGATAGGAATACATCAAAATCATAGAGTAAAACATAGGCTGTAATCTCTTCGACATCGGTCACAGCAACTTTTTCATGACAAATCTCCAAAGACAAGAGAAACAAAAGAAAAAATGAGCTTGTGGGACTTCATCAAGATAAGAAGTTTCTGCACAGCAAAGGAAACAATCATCAAAACAGAGGCAACCCACAGAATGGGAGAAGATATTTGCAAATGAAACTACAGATAAAAAGCTGGTATCCAAGATCTGTAAAGAACTTCTCAAACTCAACACCCAAAAAACAAATAAGTCAAAAAATGGGCAGAAGATATGAACAGACACTTTTCCAATGAAGACATACAAATGGCTAAGAGACACATGAAAAAATGTTCAACATCATTAGCCATCAGGGAAATTCAAATCAAAACCACACTGAGATACCACCTTACACCAGTTAGAATGGCAAAAATGGAGAAGACAAGAAACAACAAATGTTGGAGAGGATGTGGAGAAAGGGGAACCCTCTGACACTGTTGGTGGGAATGCAAGGTGGTACAGCCACTTTGGAAAACAGTATGGAGGTCCCTCAAAAAGTTAAAAATAGAGCTACCCTATGACCCAGCAATTGCACTACTGGGTATTTACCCCAAAGATACAGATGTAGTGAAGAGAAGGGCCATATGCACACCAGTGTTCATAGCAGCATTGTCCATAATAGCTAAACTGTGGAAGGAGCCGAGATGCCCTTCAACAGATGAATGGATAAAGAAGTTGTGGTCCATATATACGATGGAATATTACTCAGCCATCAGAAAGAATGATTACCCGACATTTGCAGCAACATGGACAGGACTGGAGGAGATTATGCTAAGTGAAATAAGTCAAGCAGAGAAAGACAATTATCATATGGTTTCACTCATTTATGGAACATAAGAAATAGCAGGGAGATCGGTAGGAGAAGGAAGGGAAGAATGAAGGGGGTGTAAACAGAAGGGGGAATGAACCACGAGAGATTATGGACTCTGGGAAACAAACTGAGGATTTCAGAGGGGAGGGGGGTGGGGGATTGGTATAGGCTGGTAAGGAGGGCACGTATTCATTAAGCACTGGGTGTTATAGGCAAACAATGAATCATGGAACACTACATCAAAAACTAATGATGTCCTGTATGGTGACTAACATAACATAATAAAAAATTAAAAAAAAAAGATAAGCAGTCAATGAACACATATTTTATATGTTATATGTATTATATATACCATATTCCTACAATAAGGTAAGATAGGGAAAAGGAAATAAATGTTAAGAAAATCTTTAAGAATTGAAAATACATTTACGGTACTGTAATATAAAAAAACCTGTTTACAAGTGGACCTGCACAGTTCAAACACATAGCGTTTAAAGGTCGACTATTCAAAAATTGTTAAAATTTTTAGGTTATATTATATAATTTTATGTCTTTTCAAGAAACTAAGAGATGAAAATGTATGTGTGTATAATAGTGTTTATTATATTAATATTCTTATTTACCACTTTGATTCTTTATATTCTTGTGGATTCACATTACCATCTAGTGTCATTTCCTACCTCAGTACAGCGTTCTCCTTCCCAAGCCTTTTGTGCTATTTTGTCAGTTATATTCTGTTCCTTTGTGTTATAGGCTCAACAATATAATTATATATATACTGTTTTACGCAGTTGCTTTTTAAATTAGTTAATAAAAAAGGAGAAATATGCAATTATGTTGTTTTTTATAGTTGCCTACTTAATAACCTTTGTTCTTCATGTTGTGCGTGTGTGTGTGTGTGTGTGTGTGTGTGTGTGTGTGTGTTGATTACTATTTGGTGTCATCTGTTTTCAGTCGTGAAAGCTTGTTAGTATTTCTTTTGAGCAGGGATCAGCTAGAAATAAATTCTGCCAATTTTTCTTTATTTATGAATGTTTTTATTTTGCCTTCATTTAAAAAAAATATTACTTCACTGGACCGAGGTCTTGTTTGGCAGGTTGTTTTTTCTTTCTGTAGTCTGAATATAGCATCCATCGTTACTGTGTTCTAACCTTCATTGTTTCTGATGAGAAAGCTTATGTTTATCTTACTGGAGTTCCACTGTCTGTGATGACTCCGTTTTCTCTAATTGCTTTCAGGTAGAAATTTCACATTTTTAGTGTTTATGTGTCCACATTGGATCTCTTTATGCTTATCTTAATTAGAGTTGGTTGAGGTTCTTTGATGTGTAATGTTTTACATCAAATTTTGGTGTTTTCAACCATTTTTTCTTGTAATATTTTTCTGTTCCTTTCAGTTTTTCTCTTTCTGGTATTCCCATTATACACATTAGGTGTTTTTTAGTTGTGTCCCATATTTCCCTGAGCCTCTGTTCATTTTTTTTTCTTCATTTTTTTTCTTTCTGTTCTTTGATTTACATAATGTCCATTGCTCTATCTCCATATTCATCAGTTCTTTCTTCTGGCTGTTCATATTTTATGTTGCATTCCTCTAGTGAATTTTCATGTCAGTTTTATGCCTTTCAGAGTCAGAGTTTTAATTTGGTTCCAATATTATAATTTCTATAGAAAGTATCACTGCACCTCCTTTAATGTTTTCCCAGTTTTATTGATATATGATCAAATATAACAATGTATTAGCTTAGGGTGTACAGTATAATGATTTGATATATGTATATATTGCCAAATTATTACCATAATAAGTTTAGTTAACATCCATCACCTCATACAGTTACAGTTTTTTTCTTGTGAGAACTCATGAACTATTCTTTCTTAGTAACATTCAAATATAAAAAAACAGTATTGTTAACTATAAGTACCATGCTGTACATTATACCCTAAGCACTTATTTATCTTATCAGTGTATGTTTCTTATATTTTTAAAGATTTTATTTATTTGAGAGAGTGAAAGAGGAAGCACGCATAGGGATGGAGGGGGAGGGAGAAGCAAGCTCCCCGCTTAGCATGGAGCCCAACATGGGGCTCAATTCCATGACCTTGGGATCATGACCTGAGCTAAAGGCAGACGCTTAACCGACTGAGGCACCCAGGTGCTCCTCAGTGTAAGTTTCTACCCTTTTATCACTTTCCCGCTTTTCCCCCACCTCACCAGCCCCTACCTCTTCCCAACTCACAGTTTCTGTGTTTCTATGAGTTTGGTGTTTTTTTTGTTTTTTTTTTTAATTCTACACGTAAATGGAATCATAGAGTATTTGTCTTTTTCTGTCTGACTTATTTCACTTACCATAATCCCCTCAAGGTTTACCATATTGTTGCAAATGGCAAGATGCCATTCTTTTTCTGGCTACATAATATTCCATCTTGTGTATATCCGTTGGTAAATATGTAGGTTGTTTTTATGTGTTGGCTATTGTAAATAGTGCTCCACTGAAATTGGGGGTGCAGATATCTCTTCAATATGCTGATTTTATTTCCTTTGCATAAATACCCAGAAGTAGAATTCCTGGACATCATTGTAATTCTATTTTTAATATTTTGAGCAACCTACATACTGTTCTCCATAGTGGCTGCACTATTTTACATTCCTACCAAAAGTGCACATGGGTTTCCTTTTCTCTAAATCATTATTAGCACTTGTTATCTGTTGTCTTTTTGATGGCATACATTCTAACAGAAATGAGATGATATTTCATTGTGATTGTGATTTGTATTTCCCCAATATTTAGTGATGTTGAGCACATTTTCATGTACCTTTTGACCATTTGCATGTCTTCTTTGGAAAAGTGTCTATTCAGTTCCCTTGCCTATGTATTAATTGGGTTTTTTTCACTCTTGGGGTGTATGAGTTCTTTACATATTTTGGATATCAACTGTTTATCAGATATATGGTTTGCAAATATTTTTTCCCATTTCTTAAGTTACCTCCACATTTTGTTCATGGTTACATTTGCTGTTCAGAAGCTTTTCAATTTGATGTAGTCCCACTTGTTTGTTTTTGCTTTTGTTGCATATGCTTTTGATATCAAATTTTAAAAAAATCATTGTCATGATGGATGTTAACGAGCTTACTGCCTGGTTTTTTTCTAGGAGCTGTATGGTTTCAGCTCTTACGTTCAAGTCTTCAATCCATTTTAAGTTAATTTTTGTGTATATGTAAGTTAGAGATCTAGTTTCATTCTTATGAATATGGCTGTCCAGTTTTCCCAACACCATTTATTAAAGAGGCTGTCCTTTGTATATTGTATATTCCTGTCCCTATGTTGTAAATTAATTGACCATATATGCGTGCATTTATTTCTGGGCTGTCCTGTTCTATTTATTTATGTGTCTATTTTTGTTCTACTTTAATTACTATAGGTTTTTAGTGTAGTTTTAAATGAGGGACCATAATGCCTCCAGCTTTGTTCTTCTTTTTCAATATTGTTTTGGCTCTTCAAGGTCTTTTGCAGTCCCTTACAAATTTTAGGGTTGTTTATTCTATTTTTGTGAAGAATGCCATTAGAATTTTAATAGGGATTGCACTCTATCTGTGAATCCTTTGCTCAGTATAGACATTATAACAATATATATTCTTTCAAACTGTGAGCACAGAATATCTTTGCATTTATTTTTGTCTTCAGTTTCTTTCATTAATGTCATGGTTTTCAGTATAAAGGTCTTTTAACTCCTTGGTTAAATATTTTCCTAGATGTTTTATTCTTTGTGATGCAGTTGTAAATAGGATTGCTTTCTTAATTCCTCTTTCTGATAGTTTGTAATTATTGTGTAGAGATGCTATAGATTTTTTTTTTATGCTGCAACTTTACTGAAGTTGTTTTAATTTTAACACTGTTTTGGTGGAGTCTTTGGGGTTTTCTATATCGAATATCATGTCAAGTAGTGACAGTTTTACTTCTTTCTTTCCAGTTTGGATGTTTTTTAAAATTTCTTTTCCTTCTCTAATTGCTCTGGCTAGGATTTCTAATACTATTTTGATTAAAAGTGGTGAATGTAGGCATGTTTGTCTTGTTTCTGATTCTAGAGGGAAAGCTGTTAGCTTTTCATATTGAGTTCCACACTGGGTGTAGATTTGTTTTATATGGCCTTTATTATCTCGAGGTACATGCCCTCTGTATCTACTTTGTTGAGAGTTTTTATCATAAATGGAGGTTGAATTTTGTCAAATGCCTTTTCTGCATCTATTGAGATGATCATATGATTTTTTTTTCAAGATTGTATTAAATTCAAGTTAGTTAAAATATAGTATAATATTAGTTCTAGGGGTAGAATTTAGTGATTCATCACTTGCATAATATACCCAGTGCTCATTACAATAAGTACCCTCCTTAATGCCCATCACCCATTTACTCCATCACCCTCCCCACCTCCCCTCCCCTGTTTGTTCCTTATAGTTAAGAGTTTCTTATGACTTGCCTCCCTCTGTATCTTTATCTTATTTTATTTTTCCTTCCCTTCCTCTATGTTCATTTAATTTGTTTTTTAAATTCCACAAATGAGTGAAATCATATGGTATTTGTCTTTCTCTGACTTATGCTTAGCATAATACACTCTAATTCCATCCACTTCATTGCAAAGAGCAAAATTTCATTTTTGATGGCTGAGTAATATGCCAGTGTGTGTGTGTGTGTGTGTGTGTGTGTGTGTGTGTGTGTGTATCACATCTTCTTTATCCATTCATGAGATGACCATATGATTTTTATTCTTCATTTTGTTAATGTGATGTATCACATTGACTGATTTGTAGATGTTGAACCACCTTGCATCTCTGGAATCAATCCCCACTTGATCATGGTCTAGGATCTTTTTAATGTATTATTGTATTTGATTTACTAATATTTTGTTGACGACTTTTGCATCTATGTTAATCAGAGATTTGGCCTTTTCTTTTCTTGTGACATTCTTGTCTAGTTTTGTTATCAGAGTAATGTTGGCCTTTTAAAATGGGTTTAGAAGTGTTCCCTCCTCTTTTGTGTTTTGGAAGAATTAGTATCAGTTGTTCTTGGAATTTTTGGTAGAATTTGTTAATGAAGCCATTTTGTCCTGGACTTCTGTTCTTGGGGGTGATTTTGATTACTGATTCAATCTCCTTACTAATAATTGTTCTTTCCAAATTTCTGTTTCATCAGGATCTAGTCTTGGTAGGTTGTGTTTCTAGGAATTAATCCATTTTTTCTAGTTTGTCCAATTTGTTGTCATCTGACCATTCTTAATAGTCTTTTAGGATTCTTTGTTTTTCTGTGGTGTCAGCTTTAACTTCTTTTAATTTTTAATTTTTTAATTTGAGCGCCTCCTCTTTTTTTGGGTGAGTCTAACTAAAGACTTATCAATTTTGTTTATCTTTTCAAAGCCCAGTTCTTAGTTTCATTGATCTTTTTTTTTTTTTAGTCTCTGTTTGATTTATTTCTGCTCTAATTTTTATTATTTCCTTCATTCTACCTAACTTTGGGCTTCATTGATCTCCTTTTCTTTAACTGTTAATAGTTATAATATGTCTCTATGTTGGTCTTTTTGGAATCATCTTGTATGGAATTCTTTAGGCTTCTTGAATCTGGATGTCCTTTTCTTTGCCCAGGTTGGGAAGATTTAAGCCATTATTTCTATGAATAAGCATTATGGCCCTTTCTTTCTTTCTTCTCCTTCTGGGACACCCATCATGAGTGTATTTATCAGCTCTGGTGTCCCATAAGTTCCTTAAGTTATCTTCACTCTTTTTCATTTTCCATTCTTTTTCTGCATTGATTGAATGAATTGCATTGCTGATTTCAAATTTGATTCTTTTTCTTCCACTTAATCTTGCCTGTTTTTGAGTCCTTCTATTGAATTTTTCAGGTCAGTTCTTAGTTTGGTATTTTCTAATATTTTCTCTTTGTTGAAATTCTCACTTTGTTCATGTATTGTTCTTTTAACCTTGGAGAGCATTTTTATGACGTTATTTTGAAGTCTTTGTTAGGTATATCACTTACCTTCATTTCATTATCTGTTTCTAGAGTTTTATATTGTTCTTTTGTTTGGAACATATTTTTCTGTTTCTTCATTTTCTTTGACTCTCTGTATTGGTTTTGATTCATTAGAATAAGTAGCTACCTCTCCCAATTTGACAAAATGGCCCTCTGTAGGAAATATACCTTATTAATCAGCCCAACTCAAGCTCTTGTTTTCTCCCAAATCTTTGTGATTTTCACAAGCTGCCATCTTTGTTTTTATTGGCTTCTAGCAGTTGTGGGTATGCTGAGACCCATTTTGATTTGGGTGATGTTGTTATTTTCTTGTTTGCGTAATGTGTACTATTTGCTTAGCTGGTTTTTGGATTCCTTTCAGAGAGGGTTGTTCTGTTTCTACTTGTTGATTTAGTGTGTCCATTGGAAGTGGTGAGATCAGGAGGCTCCTATGTGTCCATCTTAGACAAATGTGTTGGGATTTAGCACCGTAAGGTCTGAGTCTTGATAAAATAAGTTGTCCCTTAAGTTTCTGAAGTTCAGTTCAAGATGATGACATAGGAGCCTCCTTATCTACACCTCCCCTTATGGACACACTGAATCTATAGCTATATAGAGAGCAATTCCATCTGAGAGAAATTCTGAATTCTTGCTATCACTGAAATGGAAAATTGCATAATACCCTATTTGTCTTTTGGAGGGAAGGAGAGATTATGAGGTGCTTTAGTTGAATGCAACTGTAAACTTTCAAAGAGAGATACTTAGCTAATATAAATTCAACTAATATTTTCATTTTTTGCCACAAAATACTAGTCTTTCCATAGTGAGGAGTAAAATAATTTTACAACTACAATTCAATGGAAGAAATATACTTGTAATTTTGATTTAGGGGGAAAAATCTGACAGTAATATAGGCATGCTCGATCTTGTTTTGATTTGCATTTCTCCATTGTAATCTGATTTATATATATTTCTTTATCTTTTAAAAAATTTGCAACTATCCTATTGCCTTTGCATTTAATTATTTGCCCTAGAATAGAACAAATGTCCACTTAAAGATCTTTATTGTTTCTCAGATATTTTTATTTAAGTTTTTTGATAGTATGTAATATGTACTTATGTTGCTACTAAAGGGTACCCTCACATACAAAACCTATGCCCAGCCGTGCCCAGACAACACACAGACATGTACACACAAACAAGTGTGAGTATATGGATATGTACACACCTGTACACATATATTTGTACTTACATATGTATGTAAATGTGTATATATGCAATATATATTTCAGTAGAAGTAAACACATTCTACTTTTATAAATGTACACTCTTCTGCCTGTTGTTCTTTATATTTAACATTATATGTCAAAGATCTTTCAATATTAGCATAAATTGACCTATCTCTTTTTAATAGCTGCTTTGCATTTTGTTCTGTGGATATGCCATAATTCAGTTAAGCGGTCCCCTGTTGGTGGCCATTTGGATATGTCCAGTCTTTTGCTGTTCAAATATTTATGTAATAAAAATGCTTATATTGATGTCATTTTTTTTTACAGGTGCTAGTATGTCACTATAGGAGGTATTTTTTTAAATAAAGATTTTATTAATTTATTTGAGAGAGAGGAAGGAGAAAGGTAGAGGAGAGAGGGAGAGTAAATATTTAACTGATTGAGCCACCCCGGCGCCCCATAGGAGGTATTCTTGAAAATAGTTTACGACTTTAGAGAATATGTACTCAGAATGTATTTTGAACTGTTAATAATATGATGACAATTGAATTCTTTGCCAGAATTTTAGTGTTTCCTGCAGTTTGTCTTAGAAGAGTCATAATGTTGATTTTTGAAATGTAACATTTCACTGAGTTTTAAGCTACTTTTGCTCTGTTTACCACAATTTCCAGTGTAATTTTTGACTTTCTTTCTGTCCAGTGGTTAGTGAACTATAGTCAAATAAGTGTCAGGCAGTTTATAAGTAGGCTAAACAGATAATTCGTCATTTCTAACAACGTTATGTTTGAGAGAGAAAAGGGTCATTAAAAAAAGTTACGTATGTTTTGAAATATTTATTGACCCACAATTTGGATTTATATTGGTGTACTCATAAAACCAGTTTACTTGAAAACTATTTTCAAAAATAAAACCATCTCTTTAAAAATAACAAAAAACAAAAATGCATGTACTTTATATTATCATAACATAGTAAAAAGTGACAAAAGCAGAATAACTTTTGTACATATTTACATGTTTCAAGCAGTTTTTTTTACCATATCAATGTATAATATTGTATCGATACTTTATTAAAAAGTGTAATTTTAAAATTGTCTTCTTTTAAAAATAAATTGCCTACTATCTTCTTCTACACATGATGTCTTTTCTTGTTCCATTCAGAGTTTCTTGCTTTGACAAATATTTTTAGGTTAAAATTTTTAAAGATAACTGTGTCTGTGATTCTTGGGAATGTTTCATCTTAGTAAGATATTGCAAAATTGTAGGCCTTCTCAATTTTATTCATTTCTGTTCTAAATATAAATATAGTAATTTAATTTGCAAATGGGAGCGCCACCAAAAAGACTCTTCTCACAACTTAAGGTGTTATGAAGCACAAGTATACAATTTCAAAATTAAATTTTGTATCTGGTATGAGCTTTTTATTCTTTAAGTTATCCAATTCCTCCTTTAGCTTTTGAATGGATGAATTTCAGCATCTTCCTCTATATAATCTTTGTTCTCAGTGATTTCAGTTCACTCAGAAGTTTCAAAACTGAAGGTTTGGTGCTCTATTGAGTACTTTTGATGTAGGAAAGACATTAGGGTTCGAAGCCAATGGCCAAGAAAGAATTCTTGAGATGTCTTTGGTGCAAAAAGGTGATTTTATTAAAGCACAGGGACTGGAGCTGTAGAAGAGCTTGCAATGGGGTCGTGAGGAGTGACCCATTATATACTTTCAAGTTGGGAGGGGGAATTTTGGAAGCAAAGTTTCCAGGACCTTGAGGGGGCTAGCTATAATTGGGAAAAGGTCATTTATTACTGTCTAATAAAACCTCAGTCATACTTCAGATGTATATCGGTGGGCCATATGCTTGGGGGATGATTGCCAACAATATCTTGGGGGGTTTAGAGATACAGGAAGTTTCCAAAGGAATTTTTATATGTTAGTAGACTTACAGGATTGGGGGGGGGGGGGTTCCAGCTCGTAGTGCCTTTTGCCACATCTAGGTAGTTGAGTCCCTACAGGAATGTCACTCTGCCTGTTTAAGGACTTGTCAATGGGCTTTAGGTAGTAAGGAAATTTAATAATTTTTCTTCTGCCTTTGTTTCCCACATACTTCGATGAAAGAGTTTCCACTCAAAGCCTTGGTAAAATAACCAGTATTTCCAGTGGTGTCCTGTTACAGGAATAGATTCTTATTGAATTTATGCAAATAACTATGATTACCATCAAAGAGTATTCACTGAGAGTTTCTGAATTTCAAAGGGTTAAGTTGGAGAGAAAAGTTTAATGCTTCAAACTATTTGACAAAGGAATATTTTATCATATTTCTGTAAGTCATGGATATCTCACGAGGAAGTTTACTTAATCTGGAAGAGAAAACATTACAGAACCAGCAATTTTCAAGCAAGAGTCACAAAAACTATAATCATCTTCCTCAGTTCATTTAGTTCCATGTTACTAATTCTTGTTCAGTTTGAATGCAGCTTTTAGTTAGTTCTGGAAATTTTTACCAATTTTAGTTTCATGATTTTAAAGATACCAGAAACCTGTATTTGTCAAAAGCCCTTGTTATGAATCTCCTTGACAATGAAACACGTTGTGCAAGAGAGTAAGAACAATAAATATAAATGACAAAAGATTCAAAAATGGACATGGTTAAAGATCTGATAAGAGGTCATAATATATAGCTGGCAAGGAAATCCAATTATTTCTGTGACACATAGCACTTCAGTAAGCAGAATATCAAGTGATTGCCTCATACCAAAATATATTAAAACTTTAGGAATTGCATGTAATTTCTAGAATAGTTATAGCATTTATCCAAATATAACAGAATGCTTATTATTTCTTTAATAGTGCTTCCAGAGTAACAACATACTAAGTACAAAAAGGCCTAATTACTCAAAAAGACTTTATTTACAATTCAAATCCCCGGGAAGTTTGTTAAAAATGCCAGAAAGTTTAAAGACATGCCTAAGTAGTATTATAGATCATTACAAAACTTAAAACTTATTTATTAAACCAAGTTGGCAGTAAGAGTTTCCAAAGGCAAATATGTAGGGTTATATAGTTGTTAGCCAAACTTAGCTCCTTTAATATTGAGACATTTTAACTATCTTAAGTAATCAAAGACCTGCTAAAGACGAAATATTAGAAACTTTGGTTTTCCAGGCAGACAAAAGAGAAAAAAACCTTTGTTTACATTTTCTAATCTAGATCAGACCAACAATCCAAGAAAACTTTGTGTTTTTAACAGAGAGAAAACCAGGATTTCAATATTACACCAGTGTACTTTTAAAATGCATTCATTTCAACTTTAGTCCTGACCATTATAAAGTTCCTTTCCAAAGATTTCCCTTTATAAACCTTCTACAACATTTCTATATACAGAGTTGCTTACCTTATTTCCATCAGTCTTAATTAGAGTTAGCAGAAGAATTTTAACTCTTAGAAACCTTCGTCTCCAGTAAAAACTAAGTAGTAACCAATTGTGAATTGTCTGTTACATCAGACTTCTTTAGATGGCAAATTTATGAATACATTTCATAATTTTAAAAACATGTTTTTCTATAGTACAATATTTCAATAAAGCACAAAATGTGTTTACCAACAGACCCAAGTATCTTTAGTTTCTCTGCAATAAGAAGCTAAAAGCACAAACCTACATTCAGTAATCAGTGCTTTAGTATTTAATCTCATTTGGAAAATCTCAGATGTCTAATGAACTCAATCCAATTTATCATTGAAGCAAAACATTAAAGTTTCAGGTTACAGACTTTGAAAGCCATCTTAATAATTACCATTGAAAACTTTTAGATAGACAAAATTAACCATCATTTTAAGTCATCTTTTTGCTGACAAATTGCAACAGAGATCGTGAGTTTATTTGACCTTTAGTAAACCTAGGTGGAATGAAAGTTTCATATTTAATGTTGGTAACTTTAAAGACATAACTATCTTGATTGATCTGACAAACTTATTAGTTTAAATACTGAATTATGTTCCACCTGGGTCTACTTAAAAGTCAGTTTGTTTTCCATTGTCAGTATTTTCCTGGGGCACTGGTGGGGAAATCTCAAGTGGATGGTGTAAGTCCAAGGGGGTGGTCTTCACTCCTTGACAGGGAGGGGAGGTGGAGGAGCCAGTGGTGCCAGAGGCACCAAGGATGATATAGGAGCCAGGCTTCACCCAAGTGGTGCAGAAATAGAAGAGGGGGAGGGGAAGGTAGAAAAGGTGAGGTGCCCACGGGAAGGCTGGAGGCCCATAAAAGTCCAGAGGGTAGACAAAGAGGACTCCTGGTCCTAACGCTCATCAACTTGGGCAGATAAAAAGACAGATTTCTTTCCACCAACAAGTGGAAATAGGCAGTCCATGTCAGGCCAAAGAAGAGAGAGAACTTCCCCAAAACAAAAGGGGTTTCCAAGCAGCTGCTTGGGAATATTCCTTAAAGTCCCTTTCCCGAGTTAGACTAACAAGAGATAATTGGCTCCAATGATCATAGCCATTAACCCAGGAAATGAATGAGGGACAAGCCTTCATGTACAACTAGAGCAACCTGGCTCTATTAGGAGGAACAGTGAGAGAGAGTCAGTGTTCCCTTCATCAGGAATGGCCTCTGTTTCCTCCAGCAACCTGGGTTTATTTGGAGGAGGACTGTTTAGACAATGATCCAGTACGTCAGCAGTGAGTTTTTTAGATTGGTTAGTGACCAAACGCATTCTGTATGAGGCCCTTAGGTCAGGGTCCTGATATAGAGCCACGAAGGCCTGCACATAGGATGTATCTGTCCATTTGCCCTGTTTCCTGCCGAAGAGATCTAACTGATAGATCATATTAAAGTTTAATGTCCCATTATTGGGCCATTTTTCCTCATCTCCTAAGGAGTACTGGGGCCATGCAGTATTACAAAAGATGATCAGTGTTTTCCCCCTCAAATCTTACAATCCAAATTGTTTCCAATGGGTTAAAAGGCATCCCAAGGGAGAGTCCTTGGGAACATGAAAAGAAGCCTAGAGAAGGTCCACTACTACAAAAATCCCCTCCTACTCCCCGGTGGTGTCCCATGCAGGATATGTTAGAGGTTCCTGGTGTCAAAGCAACTTGAGGCGTCCCTTGAACAAAATTGCTATGATCACCACCCTGCCCTATGGAAGGAATGTTGGCATCCCCCTGCTTCCCCATTGAATCTCAGGCTACAAATCAGTGCTGTTGAATGTACCAAAACACTGTGCCATGCCTTGCCTTGCCATGCCATGCTGTGAAGAACCCACCATTTTTAACCCATGGAAAACACTAGAATAGTTTTACAAGGGGAACTTACCCAATTTTTAATTCAAGTTGTTAGTAGGGGACATCGATAGAAACAGTAAAGGTAGAAATCCTTCATGGTCAAAGTGATATTCCGACTTTATAGTCCTTACAGCCAATTTCCCTAGGAAACGTCCCCAGTTGGATTTTAATTCAGTTGGGTACTGGTTTCGGCTGGCTCCCAGTGGAGTTCTTGTGGCCAGAAGTGGCTCTTGCAGAGATGTGGAGGGGATCACATTAAACTAATGAAGAGGAAACCTCGCACGAGAGTCTTGAGATTGCCAGCTGTCCTAGTGACTTAGGTGGCTGTCCTGTGCCCAAGAATGACAACTTTGTATAAGAATAGGAATTGGAGGCACCTGGGTTTCTCAGTTGGTTAAGCGTCTGCTTTCCGCTCAGGTCATGATCCCAGAGTCCCGGGATTGAGCCCTGTGTTGGACTCCCTGATCAGTGGGGAGTCTGCTTCTCCCTCTCCCTCTGCTCCTCCACCCCACTTGTGTTTGTTCTCTCTTGCTCACTCTTCTCTTTCAAATAAATAAATAAAATCTTAGAAAAAAAAAGAATAGGAATAAAAAGAGGGCATCAAGTTTCTGGGTCTTTTTGGCATTCTGGCCAGGGTAATAGCTTCCAGCCAAAAGTCAGGCTATTAATTCCTCCCTATAGGGAAGCCATGGACTAGAGGATTGCAGCCTGAGTTTTCCAATAAGACTGTCCTTGAAAAGCCCCTGAAATGAATGTAAAATAAGAGAAGACCAAGTTTGCACGAGGTTCAGAATAGAGAAGACAAGACTCAGGCCCCATGTTGGGCTCCAAAATGATGTCATTTGGTGGTTCCAGGAGTGAACTGTGAAGAAAGAACTCTTGAGACATTTTTGGTGCAAAGAAGGTGGTTATATTAAAGCATGGGGACAGGACCTGTGGGTAGAAAGGCTGCACTGGGATTGTAAGGAGCAGTTGATTATATACCTTTACGTTTGGAGGGGTAGAGACATTTGGAGGGGTAGAGATGAAGGAAGTTTCCAAAAGGATTTTCATATGTTAAAGAAGATTTACAGGATCCTGGAAGCCTAGCTCTTGTCAGGTTAAGGTGGTTTTTTTCCTCTAGCAAGGCATTAACATTGAAACAGTTGGGAGTTCCTGGAGGAATGTCATACTCTGCCTGTCTTTGTCAATGGGCTGCAAGTTATAAGGAAATTTAGTTTTATTTACATTTCCTTTGCCTTTGTTTTCCATATCATTAATATGTTTCTTTCTCAATTAATTTGTATAGGAAGATAATATATAATGCCTCATTGTATCAGTAAAGTTCTTGTCATGGCCTTATGGTCTGAAAATGTTCCTACAGATTTAGATTTGTGAAAGATTAGCAGGCTTTTCTAAAAATGATTCTTTGAAATATAAAAGGAAATAACAATATAAAACAGGATTGAACTTTTTATGGGATTGAAAGCATGGAGGGGAGGAACCTCATCAATCACATTCAATATGTTTCTTCATTGCTTGACAGTCTCTCATACTTAGTAATTTTCCTAATGAAGTAAGAATACCTAATTTTAAGTTTTGGCTCTCCTACTTACATATCAAAAAAAGTATGGAGGGATGCCTGGGTAGCTCAGTGGGTTAAGTGTCTCTCTGCCTTTGGTTCAGGTAATGATCCCAGGGTTCTGGGATTGAGTCCCGCATCAGGCTCTTTGCTCAGCGGGGAGCCTACATCTTCCTCTGCCCACTGCTTCCCCTGCTGTGCTCTCTCTCCCTCTGTTTCTCTGACAAATAAATAAAATCTTAAAAAAAAAAAGTATAGAGTATTTTTTTAAAAGATTTTATTATTTATTTGAAAGACAGAGAGAGCACGAACAGTGGGGAGGGGCAAAGGGAGAGGGAGAAGCACACTCCCCACTGAGCAAGGAGCCCCACACTGGCTAATCCCAAGACCCCAAGATCATGACCTGAGCTGAAGGCAACCACTAAACCAACTGAGCCACCCAGGCGCCAAAGTATAGAGTATTTTAAAGAGGGCAAATCTCCTTTTTGCCAGAGATTTCATTTAGGAGAGAGTATTTGAATCATCAATATCCAGAGATAAGCTGGATTACAGGTGCATAGTTGGTTATAAAAGAAAAAGAATAAGAATTGTTCGGGGAGTAATGTTCAAAGCATTATGAAAGGAATGGGAAATTTGGAGGAAGGGACTTGAATGGCAGAGAGAGGAAAAGTTTTGAGCAGGAAATGCATGTTTACAGTTGTCATTATAAGGATGAATAACTGACAGTAGTATGCATGAATAGACTGGGTCCAGAAAAGCTCAGAGAGTATTAATGCTATTGTATACTCACATAAGTCACCATTGGTTCTAAGTTATTCGTATTGCAAAAATTCGTTGATATCTTTATATTAAGTTGTTGAAATACTAGGATTGCTTCTACAAATACAGATGGCCTTATGGTCTGAAAAGTGTTCCTACAAATAAACACCTTGTAGATTCTAGTCATCAGCCATATAGTAATTTGGTTCTCTTTGTTTATAAATCCCATAATGTTCACAGTTTGGAATCTTAGAAGTCTATTTTCCAAAACACTTTTTGTGTTGTATGAGTTATGTTATAGTGGATCTAATCTTAGTCTGTGCATCATCACCTTTCAGAAGCTGCTAGTTAACTAGGTCATGATGTATCTTTTTTACACATATGTGAATATAAAAATAGCAGTATATGTATAATTTTTTTGAGGTTCTTGACAAATATTATTTCTTCTTGTATTTTATACTCTATTTTATACTCCCTGCATTTTATTTTCTCTCTTTATTTTATACTGCTTCATATTTCCTGTAGCCAGTTTAATCAGATCTCTTCCCTTGCCTACCAGTAAAACATCTGTTAAGGGAATGTATGATTTATGATGGAGTAGTAACTGGGAAAATAATTGACATAAAAGAGGTAGTATAGCATAATAGTTAAGAGCTTGATAACCTGGATTGAAATAGTATATTTTTCACTTAGCAGTGCTTCTTAACCACTGAGACTTAGTTTCCATTATCTGTAAAACTGGGATAATAATCTTACCTACTACTACATAAGATAGTATGCCTAAATGACATAATACAAGTAAAAGCTCTTAGAATAGATTCTGTAACTTGAATTACTTATATATTCTGAGAAAACAATAATCATACTTTACTAGAAGAGTTCTCAAACTTTATTGGGCAAATTTTATTGTACAGATGTTAAGGATTTATTCAGTTGTATATTCCTAGGTCATAGCTGAGTGATTCTGATTTATTAGAATGGGGTAAAACCCCCAAATTTGCATTTTTAAAGAAACATTATGGTAATCCTTTATAGGATATATTTTCAGAAATTTTCCTTCAGTTTCAGAAAATGTTAACAGTTGCACTATTGTGGTAAAAATTGATGTATTGGATATTACTAGTTGCCATGTAAATCATACAACTTTCTAAAGAAATTTGTCATTTCTATCAGGAATTATAAAACTATTTTATGATTTGGTTCAATAATTTAATTTTCAGTGCCTGGGTTGTGCAGTTGGTTAAGCGTCTGACTCTTGGTTTCAGCTTAGGTTGTGATCTCAGAGTTGTGAGATGGAGCCCTGCATCTAGCTCTGTGCTCAGGGTGGAGTCTGCTTGAGATTTTCTCTGCCTCTGCCTCTTCCCCTCCAGCTTGTGCTCTCTCTCTTTCTCTCTCCCTCTCTCAAATAAATGAAGAAATCATAAAAAAAATGTGTTTTTGATTATTTTTCCTAAGGAAATAAGTCCAAAAAATTCCATTAATTTGTCTTCTATTTCTACAATTTTGATACTAAATATGACAATATGTAAATATAGATAACCATCTAAATTATAGATAAACATTTATCTTTTTTGTGGATCATTACATAACCATTAAAATTTATAATTATGAGTATTACCGTATCATAGGAAGAAATACATAAAAAATTAAAAAGCACAATTTATATGCATACTATTTTGCAGTTATATAAAAATATAAGTAGGCAAGTGAACAAAGAATGAGAAGAATATATTCAAATTTGAAATAGTGGGCTTAGGATTAATTAAAATGGGAAATTATACATTTGAATCCTTTGCAAAATATTTGCACAATAAATGGATTAAATTCAATAAGTTACACTTTTTGTCTCAGCTTTCTTTGTGTCGTATAGCAACTAAGATGAAATGAAACAAAACAAAACTTCATAAATTTTATTAGAAAACACTTTCCCACAAATTCAGAGGAGTTGGGTTCTCTCTAGTCTATTTGATGAGTAGAGCCCTTCTAACTGTCAAAGATAGGAAAATGAATTAATTATCAACACAATTCCAGAGTGTTGCAGTAAGAGTTAATAATTGCTTTCTATTTGCTGGCATATGAAAAGAAAGCTGACAGGCATTAAGTAAGGATATGACATTTTGTATATGTACACCATAAACCATAGCCAGTAAGTACAAATTTGGTACTCCCATCCCTTGCTGGTATTGTTTAGTAGATGAATAATCAGTTAATTAAATTATAGTTTTTGTGGCAAATGGTAAATCAGAAAATAGGGTATGGCATGATAAAAGAACGGTTTTGTTTTTTATCAGCCAGGTTGCTTTTGTTTACTCTTCTGTGTGATAGTTTGAATCTTTAGATTTTTCTAAAATTATTATTCTAAGAAAAAGTTAATTTATTGTGCTTTTACCATCTAGAAAACAACAAAATGTAACTCAAATTGGCTTAAACAATAAGTTGAATATATTGGTTTACAAAGTTTAACACATCTATGGGTACTTAGGCTTTAAGTATGGTTTAATCAGAGTTCAAGTTGTGTTTTTTGTTTTGATTGATTAGTTGATTGTTTACTTTTCGTCCTTCTCTCAACTCTGCCCTCTTTCAGGCTGACAGAGTGGACAGCAATTTCAAGTTAATGAGATCAAGAAAATAGCTTTTATATCTCTGAATTCCCTGTGAAAGATCATAGATTCTCTCTGTATTGGCTGGCTTAGGTAACATACCTGAGATGATCACTCACTTTGGCAAGGGTTTAGAATGTGTTGATTGGTTCAACCTAGTGCAGACTTCAGCATTAAAGCTGGAAGTCTGAGATCAGAGTGCCACCTAATGAAGACACAGCAAGAAGGAGCCAGGCAAGACAAGGAGAGAGCTCTCACCAGAACCCAACTATGCTGGTACCCTGATCTCAGACTTCCAGTCTCTAGAACTGTGAGAAAATCAGTTTCTGTTGTTTCAGCCACCTAATCTATGGTATTTTATTATGGCAACATAAGCTGACTAAGACACTTGGTAAGCTTAAATGTTGTACAACTGTCAAGTTAAAGGTGTATGTAGTTACTTTCTTAGGTGTTGATTTAATTGGGTCTTTATTTAGTTCTTTTTTCCCTCTCATTCTTTGTACTCATTAGAAAACAGTATGCTTCACATTGTGGTGGTTGATCCTTGTAAGTAATGATTTTAAGTGTGAAGAGGACAGATTGTTTTATTTATCCCATTTCTACATTCTTTTGTAAATACAGAATATTAAATCCAGGGTGGGTTTTTTTTTTTTTTATGTTAGACTAAAATTTTGTTGTAGGTTTTTAAAATATATTTCAATTTTTAATATTTAGCATCAAATCACGAGATGGTCATGTAATTCATATGTGGCACTTAATAGTCATTAAAGTCCTTCTTACAACTTACTATTAAAATTTTCACTTCACCTTAACATTTACACTGTGCCATGTGGATAAATCTGGTCCTTAGCCTCATAATTACTAATATCGTCATCAGCTCTAAATCAGCTGTTTCAACTGAAAAACATACAAGTAACAGCTATGGCTAAACCTTTTTAAAATTAGAAAGTGTAAGTTATCAAATAGCACCACAAAGTAAACACTTCTTTGGAAGACAAATCAAATTTGCCTTATTACTGTCTGTTAAATTAATAAAAATACACTATTCTTAAATGTGTACTACGGTGCTTTCTTTTTAGCTTTATGCCGGAAAAATTTGGAATAATTACCACTCCAAGCTCTCAGGAGGCTATCTGTCAGTAGCAGCTTAACAGCAGTAGAAGGACTTTGAAATTCATAAAAGGCAGAACTTAATTAAATTCACAGCAAATTCTAATTAGAAGATGGTGGTGTTATAATAAGTTGAGTTCTGATGAAGATCTAGTGTATTTTTTTACTAATGGTGATGAGCAAATCAACCCAGTAATGAATCCCTTTTTATATTTTTCTATACCTAATAACACTTGCTGGGCAATATTTTTCCAAAGATATTATGAAGTCCCTTAATTTTTATTGGCTGGAGAATGAATAGTCAAAGTGCTGGTTGATGAGATGATGATTTTATATTCTAGTTTGCATGTATGTAGCATATTTCCTCTTACGAGGTCAGATATTTCATTAAAGTTAGTAGTTATTATCAGAAAATCCTTGTGAGCATTGGATATTATACATGACTAATGAATTATTGAACACTACATCAAAAACTAATGATATACTATATGTTGGCTAACTGAACATAATAATAAAAAAATTTTAAAAATGAACACAACAGAAATACATATAGCTAAGAGAAAAATCCCGAGTTGCTCACAAACCACTATAAACAATTTACTGATCCATCTGTGAAAAATATCTGGTTTATGTGTAGAAGGTTACATGTAATCTCATCTTAAAAACCAAAAACCCAAGTTGAATAAATTATATATTATGAAGGTTATGAAAAAAAGGATTATGTAATTAATTTATGGTGATAGAAATCTGAAAATACTTGTCTGGGGAGAGGAAGTTTACTGAAAAGGATCATGTTGAAACTTTCTGGGGTGATGGGAATATCATTTTTTATTTGGGTGCAGTTTCACAAGTATGTATAATTGTCGATACTTATCAAACACAACACCTACAATCTTTGCATTTTATTGTATGTTAACCTCATTTGAGAATTTGAATAGGGGTATAATATGATTAAATGTCCATTTAAGATCAATTTAGCAATGGTAAAGAAGATGGAAAATATAAAAAATAAAGCTTATGTCTTTTGTGGGCACTAATAGTCATGGTTTCTCAGAAAGAAAAGTGAGAATTCCCTTTTTCTTGGTATGAAACAAGAGATTCTTATGGAAATTTTTTAAATATACATTGTAATTCTGGTCTTATCTCTCGCCAAGATTGTAAAAGCAGTGAAAACCTTTTGAATTTTTTTGCCAGGACATTAAATTATGAAAGCCCACTAGCTAGCAATCACCAAGAATGTCATGTACTATATCACTCTTGGTTAACTTAATTAAAAAAAAAAAACCCAACTTTATGTAATATTGATAAGCATATTGATTGCTGCAGCAAAGAAGGATGTATACCAGAGGAACTGGGGTGCTGTGGTAAGAAGGACTTAATAGGGATTTTTCATAGGATTTGGGCTTGTGCCTAAATGTGGTTCCCTTGTACTCAGTCTCCTCAATGCAGAGTCTGTTGGCTCCACCTTGGTTTTTCTCCTATTCCAGGAATCTGGAAATTCTCTCAAGGATTTAAAATGAGTATAATCAGCTCATCTGTTTCCCATCTCTCTCGGATCACCGTCCATCACTGCCTGAGTTTCATTATGAATACCCTAGTTTTTTTATATATTTTGCCTGACTTTTTAGTTGTTTTAGGCAGTAGAGAAAATCTAGTCTTTGTTATTCTTAGTCAGAAGTAAAAATTCTGGTTTTGTTTTTATAAGAAAATATTGGGGGGGGGCGCCTGGGTGGCTCAGTCGTTAAGCGTCTGCCTTCGGCTCGGCGTGATCCGGCGTTCTGGGATGGAGCCCCACATCAGGCTCCTCTGCTGGGAGCCTGCTTCTTCCTCTCCCACTCCCCCTGCTTGTCTCTCTCTCACTGGCTGTCTCTCTCACTGGTTGTCTCTGAGGTGTCAAGTAAATAAATAAAATCTTTAAAAAAAAAATATTGGGGGAGGATGATGTGTGGGCAGACAAAAAAGTTAGTATGCCAAGGCTTATTTGGAAGATATGAAAGGCCACAAAGCTTAAATGACAGAAGAAAAGTAATATTAAAATAATCATAGTTTTTTTTTTTTAAAGTAGTTTCAGGAATAGTTTTTGATCTGTGGAAACAGATGCATTTTAGCTAAGTTGTACTCAATAGTATTGATTAACATGCACTAAGTAATGATTCCAAGATTGGAATCCTGGGATCAAGTCTGCCTCGAGCTCCCTGCTCAGCGGAGTCTGCTTGTCCCTCTCCCTCTGCCTCTCCCCCAGCCTGCGTGTGTGAGGGCTCTCTTTCTCTCTCTCTCTCTTTCAAATAAAAAAATAAAATCTAAAAAAAATAATGATTCCAAGGTTTTAGAATATGTGCAGGGCTCGGATTATATCCCCATCCATTAGTAAGTAATTGTGGGTATTTAATAATGAAAATAAAATACTATTTTTCTTTTAATTTTTGTGGTTTTAAAAAATAGCTACTAAGTTGTTAGGACATAAAAATGTATATATGTTGTTTAGAACTGACTATTTAATAAACAGAACTGTAGTTCTTTTGACTTGGGAATGCCATGAAAAATTGAGACACTGAGGGCATCCTGAAATAGGAGAGTTTGGGACTCTCTCATGTAGCCAATATTTGATTTTTTTTATTGCTTCAGGTGTCATTTTAGTCATTTTTGATGACATTTTCCTGGAGATCTTGTCTTTGGCAGTCACTCTAGATAACGTTTCTGTTTGTAACTGGTGTATAGAGTACTATAGAAGCACAGAGAATGAGAAGTAATATTTTCTGGGTGCTTACTATGTTATAGGCATTATTTTTTAATATCAATTAATACTTACAGCAATCCTGAGTTGAGTGATATTCCCATTTAATAGGCAAGGAACCGAAGGTCAAAGAAATGAAGTATTTTGCTCAAGGCTACACATCTCAGTGGGTGAAACTAGCATTTAAATCCAGTTCCAGAGCTTGCCCAGTTTTCATTACAGAGGACAAGTGATGTTCCTATTCATGGGAACCCTGTAATGAAGGCTTCTTGAAGTGATATTTAAGGTATTTTTTTCCTCTCATGGAAGGTAAATGGGTAGAGGATGAAAGGAACAAAGATTTCTATGTTGTAGATTTGGGGATTGGAAGTAAACACTAAAGGTTAGATTTTTTATGTTAACTCTTAGTCCCTATTGTATGTGCTGGCTTTTTTGCATCGTGATGAATTATTAGATTTGTTAGTATATTTGGTAACCTTATTTCCATAGTACACAGTAAAGATTGCATTAGTGTACACATAGTTAAGTTTGGTCATCTACAATTTAATAGTCCATAGAAGTCAAGTACTACAGTTAGTTTTTCATTAGTATTTTTTCATTTTGAGTGTGTATGTTCCTGCCTTTGTGTTTCCAGAGCATAAAGACGTTTCAGGATCCCATAAAAGGCCTTTTACTGTTTGTTCTTTATTATCTCTTCTGGCACTTTTATAGTATTTGGAATTATCTCGACCATTCTCCATATCTTTTTACCTTTGTTTTGAAATTTCCATGTTTTTTTACCCTTTTTGCATTCTGTGTCATCTCTTAAGACCTTTCTTCCATTTTTTGGAACAATTTGAGATGACTAGGTATTAAATCTTCTTTAAATGTCTGGTAGAATTCCCTTGTGAAGCCATGTGATCCTGGACTTCTGTTTGTTGGGAGATTTTTGATACTGATTCAGTTTCTTTGTGAGCCATGGTTCTATGTTCAAATTCTCTATTTCTTCCTGTTTCAGCTTTGGTAGTTTATATGTTTCTAGGAATTTGCCCATTTCTTCCTGATTGCCTAGTTTATTGGCATATAATTTTTCATAATATTCTCTTAAAATTGTTTGTGTATCTGTGGTGTTGGTTGTGATCTCTTCTTTTCATTCTTGATTTTATTTACTTGGGTCCTTTCTGTCTTCATTTTGATTAGTCTGGCAGTGGGTTTATCAATTTTATTAATTCTTTCAAAGAACCAGCTCTCAGTTTCATTAATCTGTTCTACAGGTGTTTTTTTTTTAATTTCAATATCGTTTATTTATGCTCTAATATTTATCATTTCCTTTCTTCTGCTGGCCTTAGGCTTTATTTGCTGTTCTTTTTCTTGCTCCTTTAGGTGCCTAGACAGCTTTCTTATATTTAGTACTTTCTCTAGGTGTATTAAGTATAGTAATGTTCTTTACCTTATAATTCTAATAGTATTTTCAGGTCAGATTCTGTAGTTTGATTTTTCTACATATACTTCTTACGGTAGTTTTTTTGTTTGTTTTGCTGACTTTTGAATGTGTGGAAGTCATTCCTTTGCAAGAAATGTGATTTGCCAGTGCATGTGGAAGTAGTATCAATCTGAAACCACCAAATTTTTGAGTGTTGTGTATTTAGGCTACTAACCTACATAAGTGTTGGTTTGTGGTTATTGGTTCTCAGGGGAATCTTTTTTTCTCTTTTTATATCTTTCTATTCTACCCTTGATCTCAGGCGGATACCTACATCTCTGTCGCCTTCCTGTTTGGGCTTTTGTTTATTTTTCATAGGTTTTGGTTTGGGGATTCTTGTATGTGGATTTTAAATAATATGACCTCACATTCAGGTTGAACTCTAGATTCTGGGCCCTTAAAAATGGGACTCTAGGGGTGCCTGGGTGGCTCAGTCAGTTAAGCATCTGCCTTTGCTCAGGTCATGATCCCAGGGTCCAGGGATTGAGCGGTGTGTCAGTCTCAGTGGGGAGCCTGCTTCTCCCTCTCCCTCTACTGCTCCCCCCCTGCTTGTGCGCTTTCACTCTCTGTTTCTCTCTCAAGTCGATAAATACAATCTTAAAAAAAAAAAATGGGACTCTTAATGCCTAAACTGTAGGCCATACACACATCAGAAGACGCCATCAGGGTTCAGCGAATACTAGCCCTAGAACTCTTAACTGGCCTCCTTTTTTTTCTTTTATAAATTTTTCAGTTTTCATCTATCCCAGCTATATGTTTAAATAAGTTTTTAAAAACATATATCTTATTCAATATAATTAGATAGGCTATACTTGGAGGGGCATTAACTAAATATCTTCATCTGTCAGTGTACAAAAAGACAACTCATTAGATTTTCTGGAATCTGTGCTCATGGGAGTCAGAAACGGGTTACAAACTTTAGAACTCTTTTATGTGGATTTGCTGTTACTTTATGCAGAAATGGCATTAGAACTCTTTGCCCTGACCATAGCCAAGTAACTCCTGATTTTCCAAGGAACATGTAAAATGGTGAAATTTGTCTGAAAAGGTATACTGACATGGTAGTGGTGATAGGAAACCAGTTGTTAGCTATTTTATATTCATTCTTGAATTTTATCCCAAAACAGTAGCAGAAGATTCAAGTTAAAAATTAAAGCACTGTTAATTTGGAACTTTGTTTTATTTTAAACTCTTAAAATAAAACAGATTTTCTTCCTATCCCAAAATAGTTACATAAGAACAGTCTGTTGTCACAGAAGTCATTCTATTATAGTTATTCTATTATAAAGGCTATAGTTTCTATTTAAAGTGCTAAGCTACAAATATTTAGCCTTTTGAGCCATCTGCTCTGCTAAATACCCATAAGTATTTTAGACTAAAATCTGAAAAGTGGAAATACTTGAAAACCTTTTCATTGGTGACTCTTGATTTTTGTATAGCATGTCTGTCTTGAGTAGAGATTGATATAGAAAGCTTACTTGCAAAACATGCCATTATCCTTATTAATAAAAAAGAAAAAAAACGGAACAGATTTAAACTCTCTTACAGAAAGGACTCTCTATATCTGGATGAAACTATTTTATTAAAAATAATTATTAATCTAACTGAAGAAACATAAATAAAAACGCTACTTGATATATTTATTCCCACAATAAATATATTTGACTCCTTAAGTTTAGAGTTCTGTTAGGTAGATTTATGTTTAAAATCATTACCTTGATTAAATAAGAATCTTCTGTTAAAAATGTTGAGGAAAGTTTGCTCCCTACCGTCTCCTAATGAAATCATTTAATTTTTAATTTTTTAAAATTCTTAAAAAAGATTTATTTATTTGACAGAGAGAGAGAGTACAAGGAGGGGAAACGGCAGGCAGAGGGAGAGGGAGAAGCAGCCTCCCTGCTCAGCAGGGAATTAATGTGGGGCTCCCTCCCAGGACCTTGAGATCATGACCTGAGCTGAAGGCAGATGTTTAACTGACTGAGCCACGCATGTGCCCCTCCTAATGAAAGCATTTTAATATCATCTTTGTAACGCCAGGAAATTAGTCAATGTCTTCAATTAGCCTTTTTTATGAGTACATGTTTTATTGAATACTTACTTTATATTTCCTTTTTGGATGGCATTCTATTAAACTGTTAAACATTTAGAGAGAGCTTAGTCACCCTCGTATTCCCTCCACCCATTGCTCACACAAACACACTCACTCATTCCCATTCACAGAGGACTAGAAACTGGGAAAAAAGAAGCATTAGACCTGGACAAAACAGGGGTTGAAGAAAATTCCCTGAGAAGTAGCTATACATTGATTTTAGAATAAATTTGCAATTTGAATTCAAATATCACTTGTATTGTACAAAAAAACTTAAATGTGTGCATTTTTAAAAAGTAGACCGTGACTAAATGTGCTTCTGAGCACCTGATAGAAAAGAAATATAAATTCTCTGATGAACATACTAGATACCACAAATTATTTTCCAATGAATAAGAAAAGGCACAAGGAAATGAAGTAGCATGAATGAGAATTAGCAGAAACACTAGATAGATTTGTGCAGTTTGTTTTGAAGGCCATTGCATTGTGGATTCTATCTCTTTTGGACAGAATTAAATATGCCCTTGAGTCCGTGTAATACTTATTGTAGAAATTAATTCGTGTGTGTGTGTGTGTGTGTGTGTGTGTGTTATACTTTTTAGTGTTCTGATTCATTTTTGGAAGCAGTGGTAACAAGATCCAACGGCCATGGCCTGAGGATGGAGAAATATGTGATACCATCCAAGTCATGCTGTTTCCCTAAAACATGGTTATTTTTCCTTCTCCTTTTGGAGTTGATTTTGTTTCCGTGTATTTTCTAAGCTTGATTTTCTGGCCTTTATTTGTTTTTCTAACCTTCTATTTCTTTAGTTTAGTCCCTTTTTTGCTTAATAAAGCTGGAGTTAGTTTTTATTTACAAGCAAGTATTCTGACTGATACAGGGACCCCATGCATTGCTTCAATTGTTTGCTTCTTGTGAACACACACTGGGAGTACTTACTTCTCTCTCTTGATCTGTGAGGTCATGGACAAGTTCCTCCTATGTAGAGAAGGGTTTTTTTGGTTGGGTTTTTATTGCTCTAGTTTGTATTTCTTGTTGATTTTTAATATCTATTTTCCTTCAGAGTCCTAGCAAGCCTACTATCAATTTAAACAGTGGCAGTGTTCTGTTCCCTAATCTAACACTTAGAAAGACAAAATTCATTGCTTTTCAAGGTAACATATTGCATTTCTTTTTCTCTTTTGAAAAAAAATGACTCTAATGTATTCAGTAACATCTTTTATATTAAGCCCAAATTTGTCTTGTTGCTGGTTCTAATTCCCTTTACTAGGGCATCCAGGAGAGCTTAGTCACCCTTCTATATAAAAGCTTTTTAATTAAAAATAGCTAATAAAGTCTTGACTCCTTTTTCTTTTTGTATTTTTCTTGTATTACCTTGTCTTGTCAAAAGTGAAAAATTTTAGAATTTAATGTTTGCCAAGTCAGTAGTTATTAGTAAAGAATAAACTTTAGCCATATTACTACTATATATGAAACAGTTATATTTTATTCTTACCCTTGTAATTCTGCCTGTTATTTACATTACTATTTTTCGTCCTTTCTTCTAAAAGGTTCTAAGCTTTCTCCTTGTTCATCTTTCAGCCATTTCGATAAAAACATAATTTGCGATTTTAATTATAATAGGTTGCTGATATAGGATTCACCTATATCTGTTCTGTAGCCTTCTGTGTGTAACTTGATTATAAAATTACTTCCAGGAAAGTAAGAATCTAATGAAGGCCTACTCTGAGTTATTGTTTTACACAGTGTTTAATTTTATTATTTCTACCTTCTTTTCCATATCTATTCCCGCCTATTCTCACTGCCTTCATGATCTCTCCCTCTGTCTCTTATTAAATCTTTTCTCAGGAAAAGAGGGTCCCATCAGCCGATTCACTAAAGATTTAAGTGACTGGTGGTGTGAAACATGTTCTTCTGGTACTGTCTGCAGATTAAACAAGAAATGAAGTCATACTGTTTTTGGTGGGGAGGTGTGTGTGTGTGTGTGTGTGTGTGTGTGTGTGTGCATGTGCATGCACGTGCACATATGCACACTTGTGAAGTCTTCATAGTAGCCATTAATCACACTATGTATGCAACTATCTACTTGTAAATCCAGTGCTCAGAGTAAACAATTACCTAATACACTTTGTAATTTTTTTATACCTTGAAAGAATGTTCATAAATTTTCTTTTACAGGAAATATGGACTAATACCAGACATATAGTCAGTTCTTATATATAGATTAATTGACTGAAATTTTAGAATGCTAAAAGATTGGGAATTGTAGTTCACAGAACATTTTAAGATGCTATTATAGAAAAATTCACAAAAACTCTGGCCTTCTAGATTAGACTGTGTAGATTGGTTCCATCTAGAAAAGCAGTCACATATTTGAGCCATGTTTTAGTTGAAGTTTCTGGTTAGAGATTTAATATAAAAATGAACAGTTTTTTAAAAAGACTTCCTTAGGAGGGATTTTGATACCAAGTCATACTTGACATTTGTATAGAATCTTATTAGGTTTTAAGGAGCTTCATCCCTATGGTACATGTCCAAAAGCCTTAGGTTAAATGTCTGTTCAGGTCTTCTGCCCATTTCTTGACTGGATTTTTTGTTTTTTGGGTGTCACGTTTAATAAGTTCTTTATAGATTTTGGATACCAGCCCTTTATCTGATATGTCATTTGCAAATATCTTCTGCCATTCCATAGGTTGCCTTTAGTTGTGTTGATTGTTTCCTTTGCTGTGCAAAAGCTTTTTATCCTGATAAAGTCCCAATAGTTCATTTTTGCTTTTGTTTCCCTTGCCTGTGGAGACATGTCTTCAAGAAGTTGCTGCAGCCGAGGTGCTAGAAGTTGCTGCCTGGTTTTCTTTTTCAATATTCCTTTGTCTATTCGGGGTCTTTTCTGGTTACATACAGATTTTGTAATTGTTTGCTCCATCTCTGAAAAATGCTGGTGTTATTTTGATAGGGATTGCATCGAATGTGTAGATTGCTTTGGGTAGTATAGACATTTTAACAATATTTTGCTCTTCCAGTCCATGAACATGGAATGTTTTTCCGTATCTTTGTGTCTTCCTCAATTTCTTTCATCAGTGTTTTATATATTTCAAAGTATAGGTCTTTCACCTCTTTGGTTAGATTTATTCCTAGGTATCTTATTGTTTTTGGTGCAATTGTAAATGGAATTGATTCCTTCATTTCTCTTTCTGCTGTTGCATTATTGGTGTATAGAAATGCAACAGATTTCTGTATGTTGATTTTGTATCTTGTGAGTCTCCTGAATTCATTTATCAGTTCTAATGGGAGTTTTTTTGGTTGATTCTTTTGGGTTTTCACTATATACTATCATGTCATCTGCAAATTGAAGGTTTGACTTCTTCCTTGTCAATTTGGATGCCTTTTATTTCTCTTTGTTGTCAGCTGTGTCTAGGACTTCCATTACTATGTTAAATAATGGTGGTGAGAGTGGACTTTATCTTTAGTTTTTGACATTTTAATTATAATGTGTCTTGGTGTGGATCTCTTTCAGTTCATTTTATTTGGAACTCTCTGTGCTTACTGGGTCTGGTTGTCTCATTCCTTTGTCAGGTTAGGGAACCTTTCAACAATTATTTTTTCTGATAAGTTTTTTTGTGCCTTTTTTCATCAATCTATTTTTGAATCTCTGTAGTTATTTTTCTGTTCTGTGACTTCTGTTTGGTATTTTCCTATGTTTTCTGTCTCTCTGTTAATGTTTTCACTGTGTTCGTTCATTTTTCTCCCAAGCTCACTGAGGATCTTTATGACTATAATTTTGAATACTTTATCATGTAAATTACTTATCTTATCTTATTCATTATTCACTTATCTTATTCACTTATCTTATTCCTTAAGATTTTTTTTGCACGGGTTGGTTATCTTGTTCTTTCAGTTAGAACACATTCCGCCGTTTCCTCATTTTGATTTTCTTTTTGTATTTATTTCTATGTATTAGGCAAAATAGCTACCTCTCTCAGTTTTGAAGGAGTCTCCTTGTGTAGGTGATGAACTTTATAGTTCAACCTTGCCCTAGTTCTTGGTTGTGTCTCAAACCTTTGTGATTGTGTAAGCTGCCTGATTTATTCTTGATAGGTCCCAGTTGTTGAGATTGTGCCAAGTCCTGACAGTGTTCCAAAGGGAAGGATCTCAGCACCAGTTTCAGGCTGATTTGAAGGCCGCAGCTTTTAAAGAAGGAAATACATACAGTCATGTGAGACTGCAGTCATAACCCCTACTGGTCTCTAGACAAGGTGATTTGGAGTTGTCCTCTTGGTGACAGTCACAAAAAATAGGGCTTAGGGTAAGTGTGTAGCTTCTTTTTGGGAGATGTGGTAAGCTATAATGATGTCATGGGAGAGTGCAAACTTTGGCAACCCCCAGCCTATGTTCCCTGAGAGCTCCTCCATAGCCTCTAGATGTGTGGTCAACCTGAAGCTTACCCCTCAGGCTGAAGTTCTAGAATAATTAGGCCTTTTTCACAGAAAGACTGAGGATGAGTTTCAGTCTTCTGGCTATGCTATGCCTTGGGATTGGTAGCCTACTAAGAACTGTCTCTCTAATTATTTCATTTCTATGGGGCCCAGCAACATAGCCCCCTTGGCTACCATAGCGAAGTGTGTTCAAGAGGCATCCCCGGGGCGCCTGGGTGGCTTAGTCGTTAAGCGTCTGCCTTCAGCTCAGGGCATGATCCCAGAGTGCTGGGATTGAGCCCCATATCAGGCTCCTCCCTTGGGAGCCTGTTTCTTCCTCTCCCACTCCCCCTGCCTGTGTTCCCTCTCTCGCTGGCTGTCTCCCTCTCTGTCAAATAAATAAATGAAATCTTAAAAAAAAAAAAGAGGCATCCCCTATGTGGACTGTAGACTCCTACCAGCTTCACTGGGGCTGCAGGGGAACATGGGTGTGAGGCAAGCCTGTCTGTACTAGCAAGGTTGAGTAAGCACAAAAATGGCACCCACCAGCCTCAGTGCTAGCAAGCTGGACTAAACATCCAAACATGGCACTTGTCAATGCCTTCTTCCACAAAGTCCTACTAGACTCCTGCATCTTTGGCAGATGTTTGAAGATTTATTCATGAATCTCCTTCACATATGATCTAGGTGCTTTTCAAACTGCTGCTTTTGTGTTGGGTCCAAGGGTGAGTCTGTGCATGAGCCCTTTAAGAGTGGACTTTCCATTCTCCACAGTCTTTCACGTTTTCTGGGTATAAGGCCTGTTGATTTTCGGAGGCAGATGTTTTGGGGGCTCATTTCTCTGGAATAGATCCTGAGGATTGGTGTTCCTGTTGTGGGGTACAAATCTTTCTTTTATGAGGGCAGAATTCTATACTGTTGAGATCTATCCCAATTGTGGATCACTGCTTGTGAGTGGGGGAGTGTGAGGGGGGGGCAAGACAACATTTCTGTCTCTCCTAGTGGTCTCAGTGTGACCCTTTAATCCTAGATTGTAAAGGAGCCCTTCAGTTAGTTTTCAGGACATTTTGAGAGGGAATTGATCCATGTGTAACTGTGTATTTGATGTGTCTAATGGAAGGAAGTAAAGTTAGGATTTCCCTACACTGACATCTTGAAACCACTCTCTGAAGCTGGTCTTTATTCCATCCCACTGGAACCAGAATCACTAATTGAACTTTTAAATAGTATTGAGGATATGATTGTTCAACCATCAGTAAATAACTTCTAAAGTGTGGGAAATGCACATTTAAACATCAAAGTTTTTTTTTTGTTGTTGTTATTGTTATTTGTACCTTTGGTGTGAAATAAAGTTTGTGGAGGTATAATTAGAACATCGTAAGAAGAAATTGATCCCAAATGAAATATAATTCATTAATTTATTCATTCTATGAAAATTTAGTGGATACCCACTCTTGCCCTGGGACTGGAGATATGATAATAAATAAGATAAGGCAGAGCTGCTTCTCTAGAAAGGGGTAACATATGTGAGACAGGCATTTATAGTACATTATAAAAAATACTGTTTTCTTTTAATATTTTTTCATTTATTCTTAAAGATAGCACTTTTAAGACTTTGGGAATGTAATAGTAAGTGCACATTAATGCATTTATATATATGCATTATATATGAAATTGTTAAAGGGTTTGTTAAAATGAGTTTAAAATAATTAATTAGAATTTAAAATAATAATTAGAAATTATATAAGTAATCAGTCCAGCAGGTTAAAGGGAGATATTTCATATTTTTATAAATGAAGCCATCATTTTTTTCTTTTAAGACTTTAAGTACCACATTATTTACTTAGGTAGTAAATTATAATTTTAACATTAAATAAACAACTTCCAAGTATCTTAACTGCCAGCCTGAAAACAGAAGTCCATAATCCTTTAAAATTATCTTCTTTCAGGATATAAATATCTTATATTAGTGTATACATTACACTTTTTTTCCCTATGTAGTTTTATATCCGGTCCCTAAGAGGCCACATTAGTCATCATCTTTTTTCCTAAATCAGTATTTTAGATATGGAATTGATAAACCAGATATTGAACTTGAACTATCATTAGCTATATATTTAAAGATTATTTTAAACCTGTCAAATGTAATGTATTACTGATGACTTTTTAAATTCTAATATGGTAAAACTTAAGTGAAATGATGAGTTTTGAATTTGGTGACTTTGGCTACGAACATATTTTGTGCCCTGCCAGTTACCACCTTTTCTAAGGGCCATTTTCCTCATATATCTTCGCTATACTTTGTTGTATCTACTACTCAGAATGTAGTCCCCAATATTTCTGATTTAAGGAATTTCTCTATATCAGGATACTTCTATTTCATATCACAAGATATTCTTACTGTCTTTTTGTAAAGGAAAATTTATGAGACATTTAGACAATTTGATGAGTTATTGAGAGTTCTCACTTCTTTTATTGTTGGATAAGCATACGTAAAGCTCCTTCTGTAGCCAGGCATATTTCTAGGCTTTGGAGTAAGGAAAAAGTCATTCCTGATCTTAAAAACTTTATGTGGAAAGTCATGATAATAAGATGGATGAAATAAGATAAATGCCAAAATTTAAAGAATACAAGATATAATTCATTCACATTTAATTGATTTACCCTTAACTAGCATAACCTATCTTCTCAAGTGTTTTCTGTAAAACACACTGACATATGTCCGTAATATAGTAGACCCTTGAACAATACAGGAGTTAGGAGCATCAACCCCATGTAGTCGAAAATCTGCATATAACTTTTGACTCACCCCAAATTTACTAATAGCCTACTGTTGACCAGAAACCTTAATGATAACGTAGTTGATTAATTCATATTTTGTATGTTATATGTATTATATACTGTATTCTCACAACAACAAAGTAAGCTACAAAAAAGTGTCATTAAGAAAATCATAATAAAGGAAGCCCGTGCTGCTATGTGGGGTCCTACCCATCACCAGCCTGGCTGGTATCATGTGCACATCCTGGGAAGTCTGGCACTATGCTCATTCCATACATGAGTTGTCAGCCAGGGATATCAAAGGCAGCATAATTAACCTGGACAAGCACTGGGGTTTCCTGTGTATCATCACCAGTGTGCCTCACAATGATGTAAACAGATGTAAATGATACTCATTTGGTTGACCTGCATGTACTATATTCTAAGTGATATTTACAGATCCTGGCCTTCCCTTGCAAGTAGTTCAGGGGGCAAAAACCAGGGATTACTGCAGAGACTATGAATTTACTGCTAGTTATAACATCAAACTTTATATGTGCAACATCTGTGAAAATGGAGACAACAACCACCTGCTGTGGAAGTGGATGAAATCTAGCTCAAGGAGAGAAGAACCTTAGAAAATGGCACCGAGTGGAACTTCACCAAGTTCTTCATTAATAAGAACAGCTCTGTGGTTAAGCAGTGTGGTCTCATGGAAGAGCCCCTGGTAGTAGAGAGGGACGTGCCCTGCTACCTCTAGCTCCACAAGTGTGCATCCCCCACGCAAGCCCACCAACACCATCCCCTGGAGTCTTCCGCCTGGCAACCAGGAGGATTTGCCTGGAAAGCAGCCTGTACCTCCTGCGAGAGGAAGGTCCCTTACTCTGGCTGGTGGCTTGCTGTCCCCCTCCCCCATAGCTGTCTTGTAGGAATAAAACAACAAATAGGATAAAAAAAAATAAGAGAAAATACATTTACAGTATTGTACTATAAAAAGCCCTCATTTAAGTGGACCCACATTTTTTAAACCTATGTTGTTGAAGGATCAGCTGTATACTAAACCTTTGCCACTAGAGTGCTAGGCTACTGTCTAGCATACTTCTGTTCCTAGCAGTTGACATTTATGCTTCCAAGAATTGTTGTATATATTTGAAGCCAGTTTTTGCCAATAGAGCTTTTTATTAAAATTACTGAACTAAATGTTAAAAGTTCTTGAAATAAGAGTGAAAAATTCATTTATATTGAGACTTAACTTTAGAAAGATTATAAAGTTGAGTCACTAAAAATTGTTTTTAAATTAGGTATGATTAGATTATATATGGGTAAAATCTCTAATTGTTTCATAAGAACTTATAGATAACTATTTAGTGGTGTGCTAATGAAAGAAACCTGATGCTAGCTCCAGTCAGAAGACCCATATTCAGAGAAAAATCTTAGTTCCATATCAAAAGATTGGTGAATAGATATTCATTTTTATGTTTTAAAGTAAAGTAAATTGTGTAATTTATTGTTTTTTTCCTCACTTTAACTAATTTTATTGATTAATCAATCAACACTCCCATGTTGAAATAGACAGCATTCATAGTCAATGAAACAAATAATCACTTCTGTATTTTCTTGTGACTTCTGCTTCATTGCTGTATGAAGCATCATCAGAAAAGATTTTGAATATTAAACAAACGTGAGACTTTTTGTTATCAGTCCTATTATTTTCCTCTTTTTTCCCCCTTTGTTTATGTCTCCTGAGTCTATATGCCTTTCTATTCACTGAATACCAGTATCTCTTTGGAACCAAAGTTTGGCAATTACTTTCTATAATATTAGTAATCATTAACATATAATCCAATTACTTTGTTCATTCTGTTATAGACTGTTTATAGCAGGTTAAAAAATATACCCAGTATTGTTTCTTAAGTTTGATGTCTCTTTTACATTTTATCTAAGAAGGTGATAGAAACATCATGTTGAAGTAGAATACTGCAATAAAAGCCAAGAGAGATGACTTCTATGCCTGGATGCAGTGTTGTCTGGGATGACCTTGGGGAGGGCACTTATTTAAGTTTTTTACGTTAAAATGGAGAATTAAACTAAATTACTTCAGAAATCTTTTTTCTTAATAAAATCTAAATGAAATAACCCAAACACATCCAATATACTTTTTATAGATTTTTGAGTTTTTTCAGAAGGGATTCCTTGGCTGGGGTTGGTTTTGACACTATTCTGAGACTAAAGTTAGACATAGTAGCTCTATTTTCTGCATGTGCAAATACAGAAAGGACTAGCACAAAAGTGGTGGCCATAGTCTTATTGGTCCAAAAGGAAGGGAAATGTATTAATTTGGGAGGAGTGGAGAAGATGGTTTCAGTGCTTTTTTTTTTTTTTAACAGAGGTAACAGACTCTGTCAATATACTTGTCTTATAATGTCATAGTATGCTAACTATTTTTTGACAGCAGGAACAAAGTAAAGTTTAACATGTCTCAGTAAAATCTAAATTTTGTCTATTTATATTTTATCTGTGTAGAAAATCTGATGATTAAGTCCACGATTAAATGAATTTGAGATGGACTGAACGTGTTCTAAGACTTCCATCATTTTGATCCTCTGACTTACCTTCCTCATGTTATTATTACTCCTAATTGTGCAAGGTAACTTTGGCTTAGATTCCAGCAAGCCAGGCAAGCAGGAACAGTGGTCCTAAAAATAAAGTTTTTATACTTCTGGATATCATTTGGCTGATTTTCTAACTTAGTTGGATTTGGATCAGAATTAATTATGTGTTACTTTGGTATCAATGTCAGATTTGTACTAATAGTATTATTTTTTTCTAGAAGTTGTGAATTTAAAAAATAAAACAGTAAATGATATTGAAAACTTTGTGACATTCACATTTTGGTCATGCACTTCTGAAGGCTACTAAAAGAAGCATTATTCTAGAGTTGATTTGTTTTATAACACCTATCCTTGTTTTCTTTTTATCTTGTTTTTTCCCCCATGCTAGAAATGAACTCTGGTTAGAGGAAAGATTAGGGCACCTTCATTCTTTTGAAAGTTTGTGGGTGTTTATGAACCACAATTTGAGAAATAAGGTCTATAGCAGTGTTTTTGCAAGTATGATCTTGTACTGCCTACATCAGAATCACCTAGAAAGTTTGTTTAAAATGCATATTTCTGGCCTTCATCTAAATCCTATTGAATCAGAATCCCCAGGAATGGAATTCAGGAATCTAGATTTTAAGAAGCTTTCATGTGGTTCATATGCCCACTTAATGTAGAATACTTTACCTTAAGTATATTTTATAGCTTGAAATATTATCTGATGATAATAGTATATGCATATACAGTTGACCCTTGAACAATAAGAGTTTGAACTGTGCATGTTCACTTCTATACAGCTTTTTTTCATTGAATATATTGGACATTTTTTTGGAGATTTGTGACAGTTTAGAAAAAGTTACAGACAAACTGTGTAGCCTAGAAATATTGAAAAACTTTAAGAAAAAGTTAGGTGTTTCATGAGTGCAAAAAATATGCACATAGACACTATTTTGTCATATACTACCATAAAATATACACAAATCTATTACAAAAAGTTAAAACTTACCAAACTTATACACAGAAAAACTTAATAGACTGTACATGACAACATTTGCAATTAAGAGAAATATTGACAGAGGTAAAGTTGCAATATTAAATCATAACTGCAAATAACTAATACATATTACGCTATTATAATAATTTCATTACCATCTCATTGCTGTTGTGGTGACCTCAAGTATGGTGAGTATCTGTAAAACACCATGTGTTGCTAATCATCTGGAGAGCAGTTCATCGCCAATAAATTGCTTATCACACTAAAAAGTGGTTCTCACATATCTTTAATTGTGTTTAGTGCGATATCATCCACCTTGAATAACACCTAGAACCCATGCAAAATGCCACTAGTGATTCTGCAAGTGTTCCCAAGATATAGAAAAGTCATGACATTACAAGACATTGCAAGACAAATTGCTTGATATGTACTGCAGATTGAGGTCTGTAGCTGTGCCTGCCATTTCAAGATAATCCAGCATAAAAACCATTATAAAAAAAGGGAAAAAAATTAGTGAAGCTGTCAGCGCATTTATGCCACAAGGCATGAAAATCTTGTGCTTTTTGTGACAGACCTTTTTATTTCATATGGAAAGTACAGCTTTTATGTGGGTACAGGATTGCTATAATAAAGACTTATTTATAGACTAATATGATTCGAGAAAAAGCAAAGACATTATATGACAACTTAAAGCAAGAGGAAGATGAAGGATGTAAAGCTAGAGAATTTAATGTCAGCAGAGGATGGTTTGATAATTTTAGAAAGAGGTTTGGCTTTAAAAATGTCAAGATAACAGGAGAAGCGGCTTCTTCCAACTAAGAGGCATCAGACAAGTTCCCATACACCATTACGAAAATCATTTGAGGAGAAAGGATATCTGCCTGAACAGGCTTTTAATGAAGACAAAAGTGTGCTATTCTGGAAAAGATGTCACAAAGGACATTTATTAGTAAGGAAGAGAAGTGAGCACCAGGATTTAAGGCAGGAAGAGATAGGCTAATTCTACCATTCTGTACAAATGCAATTCAGTTTATGATCAGGACTGCCCTTATCTATAAAGCTGCCAACCCCTAAGCCTTGAGGGAAAAGATAAACACCAGCTGCCAGTCTTAGTTGTATACCAAGAAGGTCTGGATAACAAGAACTCTTATTTTGGATTGGTTCCATCAGTGCTTTGTCCCTGAAGTCAGGAGATACCTTGCCAGTAAGGGACTGCCTTTTAAAGTACTTTTGGTATTAGACAATGCCCTGGCCACCCAGAACCCCATGAATTCATCTATTGAAGGTGTTGAAGTGGTCTGTTTGCCCCTGAATATGACATCTCTAATTTAGCCTCGAGGTCAGGAGTTCATAATGACCTTAAAATCTCCTTATACACAGTACTCTGTGTAAAGGATTGTCAGCATCATGGAAGAGAACCCTGATAGAACATCTTGAAAGTCTAGAAGAAGTATACCATCAAAGATGCCATCATTGATATAGAAAAAGCCATGAAAGCCATCATGCCTGAAACCATAAATTCCTCCTAAAGAAAATTGTCCAGATGTTGCACATAACTTGACAGGATTTATGATAGAACCAATCATGGAAATCATGAAAGAGATTGTGGATATGGGAGAAAAAGGCCAGAGGTGAGGGGTTTCAAGATGTAGATTTTGGAGAAGCCCAAGTGGTAATAGACACCACACCAGAGGAATTAACAGGAGATGACTTGATGGAGATGAGTGCTTCCAAACCAGTGCCAGATGATGAGGAACAATACATAGAAGAAGTAACAGAAAACAAATTGACATTAGACAATCTGGCAGAAGGATTTTGGTTATTTAAGACTACTTTGACTCCTTTAATGACATGGACCTTGATAGGAGCACTGAAACTAAAGCAAATGGTGGAGGAAGGATCAGAAGGATCGGTACTGTATAGTAACATTTTAGAGATGTAAAAGCAAAAAAGATTACAATGTTAGAGTTACACTGAGTGTGTCTGCCTCTTTCACCTCCTCCATTTCTTCCACCTCTGCCATTCCCGAGACAACATGACCAACCCCTCATCTTCCTGCCTCTCCTTATCCTGTTCAACATGAAGACAAGGGTGAAGACCTTTATGATGAATCACTTCCACTTAATGGGTAGTGAACAGTCATCATGTTTTACAGTTAAAAAACTTGTTGTGTATGCAACAAGTGTCTTCATGTGAAAATCTGATGACTATACAGCAAGAATTGTATGAGATGTTTTTGTATCCTTCTCCTCCTCCTCATCATTGCCTAAGTATTCATCATGTAGAACATTGTGTGTAAGTCTTGTATGGAAGTGGATAGCCTATCCTTATATAGGCATGAAGTTAGTGATTTTTAATACAGTGCAAAAATTATGTGTTAGTTCTCTTTTTTATAATTTACTTTCAAAGACTTATATTACCATACATTATGCCCTTTCACATTAATTGGAGAAACTGTGTGTCAGCCTATCATCATAGGTAAGTGCTTTTTTTTCTTAAAGTAACCGTGTTTCCAGTATTGCATTAAGAATATGACTAATACTGTATGCCATAAAAATTTTCATAATCATTCATATCGATTACACTGAGCTACCGCAAGGCAATCATATTGCTGCTGCTTTGTTTTCTATGCATGAATCTTTATACCTGTAAGTAAATTGTTTCTTTTTCAAATTATCTTTTCATTTTTGATGTTTAGTGTAATACAGAAAACATCTACAGTGTTTTGTATCATATTGCTGTGGGTACTGACAGATAATTCATCTTATAAACAGATGTAAACTTATAGTATTGATAAATACAGTATAGTACTGAAAATGTATTTTCTCTTATGATTTTCTTAACATTTTCTTTTCTCTAGGTTACTTTATTGTAAGTATGCAGTACGTAGTACATATAACATAAAAAAAGTATGTGTTAATTGGTATCAGTAAAACTTATGATCAACAGTAGGTTATCAATAGTTAAGTTTTGCGGGAGTCAAAGTTATACATGGTTTGTTGACTGTGTGGGGGAGGGCAGGTAAGCACCCCTAACCCCTGAGTTATTCAAGGGTGAGCTGTAATTTGTACATCAATACACATAGGAAAACTGGGAGCGCATGCTAAAAATTTTTGCAGATGGAATGCTCATTCAAAAAACTTTGGAGAACGTTGATCTAGATCTACACTGTTCAGTATGGTAATTGTTGCTTTTGAGCAGCTAGAAGGTGGCTATCTAGACTGGGATGTAAGTGTAAAATATGCATAAGATTTTGAAGACTTGGATGTAAAATATCTCATTAATAACTATTTGATTACTTGTTGAATGATAACATTTCGTTATATGGAATCAAGTAAAATATATTAAAATTAATTTCACCCATATCTTTTTACTTTTTTTTTTTTTCAATGTGGCTACTAGAAACTTTAAAATTACAGTGTGGCTAACATAAATTTCTATTGGGCTGTACTGGTCTTAGAACTTACAAACATTAACTTGGGTATTAGAGGCTCTCAATTTCTTACACAGTTCTTATCCTTTATTCCTTTATTCCTCTGAATAATGAAGATAACACATATTTTATTTATAATTAGTATATAGCAGAAGTCTAAACGGACAATTTTTTTGTCATTGGGAGAGGTTAGCATATATTAATGAGCATAATGGGAAGATGAGTGTAAATTTTAGGAGCCTGCTAAGAAACTCTTAAGAGCTACTGAACTTAAATATACCTTTTATCATGTTTCTGTGAGTATAACTGCAAAATCATTACAAGTCAATCGGGTCTTAGAGTTTTATCAAACATTTGTGATATTGTCAAATTAAACTCTTAGAGGATTACTTCACACTTGAATAATTCTTCTGATTGTAATAACATGCATAAATAATTGCTTTTTAAGAAATTTATGGTTCAACAATTCTGTGGGGTTTTAAAAAATAGTATTTGTCTAAATTTATTTTTAAAGATATTATTTATTTATTTGACAGAGAGAGAAACGGAACACGAGCAGGGAGGAGTGGCAGGTAGAGGGAGAGGGAGAAGCAGGCTCCTCACTGAGTAGGGAGCCCAATGCAGGGCTTGATCCTAGGACCCTGGGATGATGACCTGAGCCAAAGGCAGATGCTTAACGACTGAGCCGTCCAGGCGCCCTAGTATTTCTCTAAATTTAGTATCGTGTGCAATTATTGTATCTGTTCATTCGGGTTTACTAATTTGTCACAAATTTAGATGAATTCATATACAAGAGTTGCTTTTTACTTGGATACAGACACAACTTAAGTTTTTAAAAAGTGATTTTTACTGTTTTTACCAATTATATGCTTTATATCTTCATATATTTTCGGTAGAGATGTACTTTCAAAAGAAAAGTAGTGGGTTTTTCTTAATTTCATGTTGAATCTCAAATTGTAAAATTTCTTAGAGTAATCACAAATGAGTTTATAAAAAGTAAAGTTGATTTCTGTTGTCTTTCCAAGGTGTAATTGTTGGTCCAGTGGCTTTGGCATCACCAAGGACCTTTTAAGTAATGCAGTGTTTTCAGCTCCCACACCAGATCTACTCCATCAGAATTCAAATGTTCAAGTGTTAGATATGATGGTGTTGTCACCTGCGTGTCTAGATTTCTGCTGAGACTGCCACCTAGTGACAGATTTATAAAATTTATGCAACTAAGAAATCTGTTTTTCTTTTTTTCTACGCAAAATAGTAAAAATAGTTTATATAGAATGAAACATAAAAGGAAAATACTACTCTTTCCACATCTAGTCCTATACCAGTTCCCTAGAGATACTTTTAACTGTTTCTGATTTTAGTTATTCTCATATGTACTATCATTACTAAAAATGACAGTCCTATTCCTTGTTTCTAAGTCTTCAAATGTAAAGAATATTTATGTACTTCCTGCTATAAAAGGCGAGGAATTAACTCACACCATCACATCTTTCCCAGCCCTGCCTTTTGATAATTATGTTCATTTAGTTCTTTGATGGAATTAGTCTTTTTACTTCACCTAATATGCATCCATTTCTTTTAACATAAAGTTTCTTCACTTTCTATACATTGAAGAAATCAATACCCCAATTTTTTCTTTATTTTTTCTCTTTTGCTTCCCAAATTCTGTCAGCTATGCCATTACTTTCATATTGTGAACGTTTCTAAACGTTACGTTTACTTTTTATAATCATAATAAATCATTTATTCCATAAATTTTAGCTGATTGCTTTTGAAGTGCCAAATACTTTGTTAGGTGCTATGGACACAATGGTGAACATTAACTATATAGTATCTACCTTCATGGAGCTTATAATCTAGTCTTCCATGCTTCGTGCAAGCATTAATTCTAAAAGTTGAAATCTAATCAATTGTATATAAATGTTTATAATTTATACATATTCTTCACTGCAGAACCAGGTGTATGACAAGGCTAAGGAAGGAATTGTAATACTATGTCCCCTAACCCTCTGCTTCTCAAAGAAGAATGTCAAGATCAAATGCATTCTCTCTTCCTATATTCCATGAGTTCAGAATAATGACTCATTTGTATTTGCTCTATATTTGAATTATGATTTTTTATAGCTTTTTGTTTTTTTTCAGAGGGTTCTAATTGTCTTTTTCTTCCCTCATAACATATGCTGTTACCCTGTCATTAAATCTCTCCATTTTCTCATTTATTACTCTGTTGCGTATTTTCATCTTTGAATTTATCCTCCCCAGAGTACTCTGATTTTGTCCCGAGACCATTTGTTCTCTAGGCCTACTACACAGCTATTGCTGTGTGCTTTATTTTTATGGCACTCCTCAGACAGTTATTGATTCTTAAATTCATTTTTAGTTTTAGTGGATTATATCCTCAAGGTAGTATTTAATTAATGAATTAATGTATATAGGAGATAAAGTACTGAGTTCCTGTATCATTGAAAAAGATTTTAGGGACGCTTGGATGGCTCAGTTGGTTAAGCGTCTGTCTTTGGCTCATGTCATGATCCCACGGTCCTGGGATCGAGTCCCATATCGGGCTCCCTGCTGAGCAGGGAGTGTGCTTCACTCTCTCCCTTCCCCTCTGCTGCTCCCCCTGCTTGTGCTCTCTCTCTCTCTGTGACAAATAAATAAAATCTTAAAAAAGGAAAAGATTTTATTTTCCCTATTCTTACTGATATTATGGTTGGTTATAGATTTCCAGATTCAAAATCAATTGCCGTCAAAACTTTAAAGCAATTCTCCATTGTGATCTTGTGTTGGCAAATTTCTTATCTTTTATACATTTATTTTTCTAACTCTGAGAGATCTCTCTCTCTCTCTTTTTTTTAAGTAGGCTCCAGACCCAACGTGGGGCTTAAACTTAAGACCTTGAGATCAAGACCTGAGCTGAGATCAAGAGTGGGGTGCTTAACCAACTGAGCCACCCAGGCACCCTTGAGAGATCTTTTTTATCTGAAATTTTACAGGATTGCATGTAATAATATGTGTAGATATGGCTCTTTTTTTCATTCATCCTGCTTGGCACTTGATAAGCCATTTCAATCAAAAGATTTGTCTTTCGGCTTTTGGAAATTTACTTCTTTTTTTGGGTTATTTTCACTTACTATATATTTCTCTTCTCTTTCTAGACTTCCAAGTCCACAGCTATATTGTCTTTTCTATGATTCTATAGTTGCTGGCTTGCTTTTACTCTGTTTTGAATGTTTCCATCTCTTTAGGAGTGATACTGGCCTGTAATTCATCTTTGTTTACTTCTGCCTGGTTTTTGTTTTTATATCAAGTTTTTACTGGTACAGTTGAATGAGTTTGGGACTGTTTTGTTTCCTTCCTTGTTATTCTTGTTATTGGAGATTTGTATAAGATTACACGTACTTATTCTATGAAAGTTGGGCCTAATGCTTTGGGAATTTTTAACTAATGATTCAATTTTTAATGGTGTTAGTACTATTCAGACTCTCATCTTGAGTCTATTTTAAAAGGTTATATTGTTATTGGAATGTGCTCACTTGGTCAGTGTTCAAATTTATTATACTAAAATTGTTCATACTAATCCCTTATCTTTTGAAGCCTGGCTGGATTGGTAGTTCTGTTTCTTTTTTGTTTGTGTGTTTTTAAAGATTGTGTGTGTGTGTGTGTGTGTGTGTGTGTGTGTGTGTGTGTGTGTGTTGGGGGGTAGCTCATCAGAGTTTGTGTATTAGTCTTTGGAAGATGACACTTTTTGACTTTACTGACCTTTCTCTATTATATATTTTTTAATTTATTAAATTTTGCTTTTATATTTTTTCTCTTCTACTTTCAACTTATTCTTTTTTATCTTAAATTGCACATTAAGCTCTTTAATATTCATCCATTCTCTTTTCTAATACATAGTTTTAGAATTATAAATTTCAGCTTACAAAATTTGATATTCAGCCTTTCATTATTGTTTCCTTTCTGTTTTTGTTAGTTCATGAGATTTTTTAGAAGAATGTTTCTAAATTTCCAAATATATGTGACTTTTGTGTTTATCATATTATTGTTGACTTCTATTTAGTAATATTGTGTTCTGAAAACTTGGTTTCTATCATTCTGATTCTATGAAATTTGTGGCACCTTGTTTTATATCCCCACCACCTAATGTTAATGCTTGGTACCTAAGAGGCATTTAACATCTGTTTAATGGATTAATTGAATCCTTTAAGAATGAATCACATAATATGTCATCTTTTCTATTTGAAATCTGATTGTTGAAGGAGACTGGTTGCCAGTCTCAGTTGTAGAACAAGTACTTTTTTTCCTTCTGCCATCATCCAGTTCATATGTAATAACAGATAAGGAGATATATAGTTTAAATAATAGCCAGAAAGTTGGGTTCAGGATGCCAGAAAGTTAGAAGGATACCTTGAGATTTTACTGGCCAGCTCTGACCTAGAGGAAGTCCAGATTTAGTGAGAACTGTATTTCTACGTATCTCTCAGACATGCCCATTGTGTATATCACTTATTAAAGCTGCAGTTCTGAATATGATACTTATAGTGTGCTTTATATTTCACCCAAATAAATTGTTTGAAGTTGCAAATTAGTAAGCACCACAGTCATATATTTTTGCCAAAGAGCCATAGCTAGAAGAGCTAGTTTCTCCTTCTTCAAGGGCCATAATATTATCCCAACCATTTTTTAGGAAGTATACTATACACACAGATCAACTGAATCAACCTCTTATGAGTGGCCAGTCTGCCCCTCATCTTGAAGAATTTCATTAATTTCTGCTTTTATATATTATTATCTCCTACTTTTTTTTGAATTTATTCTGTTGTTCTTTTCTATGTCTTTAATTGCACATAAGCTCCTTAGTTTTCATTAATTCCAACAGGAAATTAGGTGGTCAGATCCATAGGTATAAGGTAAGGAAGTGTGCCTCGCTCACAATTCCTTGCCTAATAACTTTGGATTCAGCCAGCTAACTTGCTGTTACCAGTTCAAAGAGACCCCATGTATCTGCTTTCTCTCTTACACATCCACCATGCATTGAGAACATCCTGTGACAGTTTATTGGTCCCAAGAGAAGAACAAGAGGCACCTTAAGGACAGCCATCCCTTAGCCAAGCCCCATCTGGATTAGATAACATGCCAGTTAGACACATATTCATGATTGAATCTAGTTGAGCCCAGGCTAGAAAAGGTATTATTCAGCCAGACCACAGATTTAGGAGAAACAATAATTTATGCTTGTTTTAAGCCTCTGAGTTTTAGAGGGACAGCAATAGCTGATACAAATATTTCTTTTCTGCTGAAAAAATATTTTAAGGCAAGTTCTATTCTGATATCTTTTCTTGAATCATTAACTGATATGGAAACAAAAGATCTATATCTATCTATTGGTCCAATAGGAAAACAGACTATTGCAGTATTGGTTTTATTTATTAGACTGTTTTAGCAGAAGCACTCACGTGGCTGGGCAGGGAAAAAACAAAACTAGTATTAATTTTTTGAAAATGTTATCAAAATATACTTTACATAACATTGACCCATTTTAACTATATAATTCACTGGTTTTCAGTATTTTTACTGCACCACAATCTAATTTTGAGCATTCCCATCATCCCAAAAGAAATCTTTGTACCCATTACCAGATACTGCTGTCTTCACCTCTCCAGTCCCACTCTAGGCAACCACAAGTCTACTTTTTATGTCTAGAGATTTGTCTATTCTGGACTTTTTATATCAATGAAACCATACAACATGTGATTTTTGTGTGTGTGTAATTTTTTTCCCACTTAGTATGTTTTGAGGGTAATCTATGTTGCAGCATGTATCAATACTTAGGTTCTTTTTATTTCTGAATAGTATTCTATTACATGAATATACAGTGTTTATCCATTTCATCAGTTAATGGAAATTTGGGTTATTTCCACTTTTGGCTGTTATTAATGCTGCTAATTGCCTGGACATAGGTTTTCATTTCTCTTAGGTAAATATCTAGGAGGAGAGTAGCTGGGTCATGGTACCTATGTTTAACATTTTTGAGAAGCTGTGTAACTGTTTTCCAAAGTAACTGTGCCATTTTACATTCTCACCAGAAATTTATGAGGGAAAACTAATAGCAATTTAATTTTAGTAAATATTTTCTTGTGCTCTTAGAAAGTTTAATGTCATAATACAGAGTGATAATAATTATATATAAAAGATAGTAATCAGGAATAAACTGCTTGTGGTTTTAAAATGTATGTCCAGAATAATAGCATTCTTTATAACCAGAGTTGTTTTTCCAAATTCTAGTTGTAACTCACATGTTCATGACAGTTTGACTTCCTTTTTCTCTTGATAGAGAATCGTTTTTTTAGTCTATCTCTATTTTGTGATTGGCATGACATGGATAGGAATAAATGAATTAAAGAAAATTCATGGAGGGGTACATGGGTGGCTCGGTGGGTTGAACATCTTATCTTCGGTTCAGGTCATGATCTTGGGGTCCATCTATGGGGTCCCACATCAGGCTCCCTGCTCAGTGGGGAGTCTTCTTCCTCTCCCTCTACCTCTCCCCCACACTTGTGTGACCTCTCTCTCTCAAATAAATAAAAATCTTTAAAAAAGAAAATTCACAGAATATGTTTATAAAACATTTATGGAATGGATAAATTACAACTGTAGATTCCTTTAATAAGGTGAGACTTTTGTCTTTCTGTTGGAAAATTGGAGAGCATTTGGTTGGTAGTTGGTAGCTGAGAACTAGGAATGGGATCTTCAGTCTAACATTAAAAATCTTTCTCTCAGTTCATTCCATGCCAAGTTGCAGGGGCTTCTTTCTGACAACCCTTCTCCGTATCCGTACAGCTGCATTCTAGTTACAACTTCTTCCCGTTATCTCTTTAGTCCTAAGCATAATGGCTCACCATCATTGCTAGCTGTGTGGTAGTATCCTATCCCTTGGTGGTTTCCCTAAGCCTTGTTTACACCTTTGTTAAACTCTTCTTTCCTTATTGAGTTTGAATATGCCATCTGTTTCATACCTTTAATTAATACAAGCACAATTGAAACCTTTAAGATTATCTGATGATAGGATAATGTTCCTTTTATAGTTTTTGGGAAGTTGACTGGTCTGCCTTTTCTAACTTATTATTTAACATAGAATGAGATAGTGATTGGAACTCTAAATATGTTTAGTATAGTATATGGTTGATAGTTTTCACTGGAATTTCTCAAACTGTTCCATAAGATACAGAATGTGATGTCAATAAGGCATTAATTTAAAATTGATAACTTAAAATTTTGCTAAATGTACTTCTCTCTGCATTGACTGGTATGTATAACTTAATGCAACAGTTGAAGAAATATGTGAGATAGGTCTTTTAAAATATAGTCTTAAATCTTAGGTTTTTAAAAGTAATACAAATAATATAATATGGTAATATAAATAAGATCTTATTTTCTACTACTAATCTATAAAATTGTTAAAGAACTAAATGTTATTTTCACAGTAATTTTGTTTTACTGAAACTTACTTTGTGCCCATAAAAAATTAAATTATACTAACTTATTTCTTTCATTTATTAAAACACATTTTTGACCTTTGAAGGCTCTCATATTTAGAGAAGGTGTCATTATATCTCAGATGTAGCTGTGGTATTGCGTACTTTACTAAAGATCAATTATAAAATCTAAGTGGGTGTTTTTGTATTTGTTTTCTTATATTTTTTTGAAAGTGTTTAAAATACATTAACAGTGAATATAAAGAAACATTTGGCCGTATTTGGCAGTATATTGACCTACAGTGCTATATGAAGAAAGCCTATACTCATAACATGTTTGTTGCTAGAGCTTAAGTAAAAATATGTAATTGGTAATTTTGGAGTCTTTCAACTTTAGTAGAAATTAGAAATCGTCTCTGATTCTGTGCAAAACTTAATGCTGTTGATCTGTGACATTAGTTATAGAGGTATAGATTATGAGGGAGAGATTCATGCAAGTAGGATACTTTTAAAATTTCAGTGATATTTCCCAATGAGGATTAAATGTAGTGATTAGCTTGATATTACTGACTATATTTGCTTAATATTAATCTATCACAATATAACTGCATAACATGGGATTTAAACGAAGCTTGTGGCTGATCTAAGCTTTCAACACTGATCTGGCTCTGGGCAACTTTTCAAGCTTGTCTCAGAACTTGAAGCCTTATAAAAGTGAGCAAGTGGCTCATGAATAGTAGACATTTTTCTAAGAAGCTATTTAAGGTGCCCTCCTGTTATTGGCAAAATTCCCATGTGTTCCTTGCTCTTTGAGTAGTAGACTTTATAGAACTATTTGTCTACTGTTATTTTCTGATGATCTTTTCAGATCTTTTTCTGTATGATTTGTGATTCTGTGAAATTTTACATTTGTGTGTAGCTATAACCATTTAGTCACATATTTTTATGGAAAATAAAAAATTTCTATGACCCATGAACATTATTAACCAATATAGCGATATAAAATCTCTACCCAAATTAACATGCTTTTCTTCTGGCACACCTGGGTGTTACACATCCAAGTCTTGATTTTGGCTCAGGTTGTGATCTCTCAGGGTCGTGGATCTCAGCATCTCCCCGCCCAGCGTGGAGTCTGCTTAAGATTCTCTTTCCTTCTCCCTCTGCCCTTCCCCATCACAACTCGTACCTGTGCTCGCTCTAAAAACAAAAACAACAGCAAAAAAAATCCACATGCTTTTCTTCCTTATATTTTAAGTGGGAGTCAGGATTATAAAGGCACTAATTTAAATACTTTTAGGCTCTAAAACAGGTAAGAGGAAAGGGTAAAAGGGAGACTTCTAGAATGGCACCAAAAAATATTTGGGCTGGTAAATGAGCAAGAGAAGTACAAAGTAATATATGTCAGAGCTTACCTCAGGTCTTGTCCTTCAAGAGTTTCTCTACCAACTTATCACAATTATAATTAATTATTATTTGTATAATTATCTGCTTAATATCCCCCTCCCTTTATTGTAAATTGTATGAGCACAACGATTGTCTAATTTTCTCCTTTTATCCTCAGTCACAGCACATTGTCTGGCATATAGTAATAGTTGCTCAAAAAAAGTATATTCATGATTTTGAATGTTTAACTTACAAAATAAAAATACTTACAGAGAGCTTATAGATTTAGTGTGTATAATATGAATATTCATTGCATATTGACATGGAAATATTTAGCAGCTAACAGTTACTTAGGGTTTATTTCAAGTTTGTAAAGTGCCTTCACACATTTTTATTATTTGTTGTCATAGTAGTCCTGTGAGGTAGGTGATGGTATTATTTCTGTTTTATAGGCAAGCAATGTGGAGTTTAGATAGAATAAATTTTTTGCTACAAAGATGCATAGATTTGTAAATGACAGATCCTGGACTTGAACCATTTGTTTTACTATCTCTTAGATTCTTACATTAACTTTTGTCATATACCCAGTTCTTCGCTACTAAGGGATGGTTGCAAAATTAATGCATATAATTATCATTAGGATATACAAATAAGTAAATGAGTACTTTTGATTATTTCACATGTGCTAACAATGGTAGTCATATCTGATAATGACCATGAAATTTTGTAAATGCAGGTTGTGTTCATTTAAATCTGAATCACATAAAAGTAAACAGAGCAGGAGTATTTCCAAATTAATTCTGCAAAGCAGGAATAGAAATACATGGCAATTAATGAAAAAGTAACACATGGTGGTCTTTGAATTACCTAAACTTTCTTGTTTATCCTACAAATCCTCGAGTTCAGCTCATTAAATTTTCTATTATTTCTTTAAAACCAATGCAATCAGCAGTTAAACATGGGGTGAATGGAAATAAACACCAAGTAGAGCCAAAATAAATTAGTTGAGAGTGAGTGTGTGTGACCTGGGTATGGAGAATTTGGCAAAAGCCGTATGATATGAAAAAAGAAAAATTTAGTGGTATATTTTATTTGAATTGAAAGAATCTTTAAAAACTAGAGGTATTCATCATATAAGATCATCTTTTGTGGAAGAATATGTAAACCTTATAATGACTAATAAAGTATGCAGAAGTGAGTATACTTATGTAAAAGGATGTATATGTGTATATGTGTGTGTACTTATAGGTGCAATTGCTTTTATATGCAGAGAGGGACATGTAGGAAACTAGTATATCAGGGTAAGGAGAACGACTTTTCACTATACTTTCCTAACTTTGGAATTTTTTACCATATGAACATGTTATTCCAAAAAAATAAAAAATGTTTCCTCAAAAAACAAGTTTTCTACATAATGAAAGAAAACTAAAATCAGGCTGAAGTTATGATTTTTATGACCTCAAGTTGAGTTTGCTCAGTTTTATTTTTATTATTGTTGTTGACATACAGTGTTATATTTGTTTTAGGTATACAACATAGTGATTCAACAGTTCTATACTTTCCTTACTGCTTGCCATAAGTTAGTCTCTATCTGTCTCCATATAACATTATTCTAGTATTATTGACTATATTCCCTTTTGCTGTACTTCTCATTTCTGTGACTTGTGACAAACTGGAAGTTTGTACCTGTTAAACCCCTTCACCTATTTTGAGAGTTCTGTGTTTCTGATTTGTTATTAGCAATTTGATATCCATGATGTTGTTCCAGATCTCTTTTAGTCCACTTAATAATAATAAAAAACGTTTAAGATATATCCATTTCTTCACCTCCTCCCCCCAGTTTTATTGATAAATAATTGTGTATAAGTTTGAGGCATGCAGAATAATGGTTTGATTTGCATATATTGTGAAGTGATTAGAGGAGTTTCAGCTAGCATTCATCTTTAATATAAATACAACAAAAAGAAAAGAAAGAAGTTAAGAATAAAGGGGAAACATTGTTCTCCATGTGATGACTCAGAATTTAATTTTCTTAACTTTTCTGTATATCATTTGGCAGTGTTATTGTCATCATTTTGTACATTACATTCTTAGTACTTATTTATTTATCTTGTAACTGGAAGTTTGTACCTTTTGACCACCTTCCTCCAGTCGCCCTCCCTCTACTTCCTACCTCTGGTAACTGCAAGTTACATAGATCTCTTTTCCTATGTGTTTGTTTGTGTTCGTTGTGTTTGCTTTTTTGGTTTTAGATTCCACATATAAGTGAGATCGTATAGCATTTGTCTTTTTCTGTCTAACTTATTTTACTTAGCATAATGCCTTTAAGGTCCATCCATGTTGTAGAAAATGGTAGGATTTCCTTGTTTTTTATGGCTGAAAGAATACTGCATTGTGTATCTATATGTGTGTGTTTGTGTATGTATATATATGTGTGTGTATGTGTATACACACAACTTCTTTAACTGTTTATCCATTGATGGGTACTGAGGTTGTTTTTGTGTCTTGGCTCTTTTAAATATTAATGCTGCTATGAACATGGGGTGCAGATATCTTTTGAAGTCAGTGCTTTCATTACCTTTGGATATATTCCCAGAAGTGGAAATGCTGGACTATACGATAATTCTATTTTTAGCTGTTTAAGGATCCTCCATCCTGTTTTCCCAGTGGCTGTACCATTTTACCATCTTACCAACAGTCTGCAAGGGTTCTCTTTTCTCCATTTTTACTCTGGTATTTGTTTTTTCCGGTCTTTTTAGTGATATCCATTCTAACAGATGTGAGACATTGTAGTTTTAATTTCTGTTTATGTATTGACTAGTAATGTTGAGCATCTTTCTATGTATCTACTAGCCTTTGGTGGTATATCTTCTTTGAGAAATATCTATTCATATTCTTTGCCCCTTTTTAATTGGTTATTTATTTTTTTGTTGTTGTTGAGTTGTATGAGTTTATTTGTATGTTTTGGATATTAACCCTTTATCAGATATATGGTTTACAAATGTTTTTTCCTATTCTGTAGATTATATTTTCTCTTTGTTGATGTTTTCTTTTGCTGTGCAGAAGCTTTTTAATTAGATGTAATCCTGCTTGTTAATTTTTTATTGTGCTGCTTGTGCTTTAAGTGTCATATCAAAATATCATTATCTAGAGCACGTCAGGGAGCTTTTATTTTGGATTCAGGTCTTATATTTAAATCTTTAATCCATTTTAGTTTCATTTTGTGAGTGCCGTAAGATATGGGTCATTTCATTCTTTTAACATGTGAATATTTAGTGATCCCAGCACCATTTATTAATGAGACTATCTTTTCTCCATTGAATATTCTTGGCTCCCTTGTCAAATACTAGTTGACCATGTATGTTTGGGTTTATTTCTGGGTTTTCAGTTTTGTTGGTCTATTTGCCCGTTTTCATGCCAGTATAGCTTTGTGTAGGATAGTATAAAATCAGGAAGTGTGGTACCTCCTGCTGTATTCTTCTCTCTCAGGATTCCTTTAGCTTTTGGGGGTATTTGTGGTTCCATATAAATTTTAAGAGTGTTTTTTCTATCTCTTTAATAAATGCTATTGGAATCTTGATGGGGTTGAATTAAATCTATAGATGGCTTTTGGTAGTATTGACATTTGAACATAAATATTTACAATTGTTAGATTTTGTTGGATAGACCCTTTAAGTATGATATAGTGTCCCTCTACATCTCTTACTACAGTCTTTGGTTTAAAATCTAATTCATCTCATATGAGGATTGCTACCCCAGCTTTCCTTTGCAGTCCATTAGGGCGGTAAACGGTTCTTCACCTCATCACCTTCAGTCTGGAGATGTCTTTAGGTCTAAAATGAGTCTCTTGTAGATAGCATATGATGGTTCTTGCTTTTTTATCCAATCTGATACCCTGTGTCTTTTGGTTGGAGTATTTAGCCCATTTACGTTCAGAGTAACTATTAGAATATATGAATATAGTGCCATTGTTTTGCCTATAAAGTCCCTGTTTCGATAGATTGTCTCTGTTTCTTTCTGGTCTATGTTACTCTTGGGGTTTCTCTTCACATACAGTATTCCCCTTAATATTTCTTGCAGGGCTGGCTTGGTGGTCACATATTCTTTCAGTTTCTGTCTGTCCTGGAAGCTCTTTATTTCTCCTTCCATTCTGAACGACTGCTTTGCTGGATGAAGTATTCTTGGCTACATGTTCTTCTCATTTAGTACCCCGAATATATCTTGCCAGTCCGTTCTGGCCTGCCGCGTTTCTGTGGATAGGTCTGATGTTATTCTGATGTTGCTCCCTCCATATATAAGGAACCTCCTCTCCCACCTTTATGGTCAACTAATCTTTGACAAAGCAGGAAAGAATATCCAATGGAAAAAAGACAATCTCTTTAAGAAATGGTATTGGGAAAATTGGACAGCCACATGCAGAAGAATGAAACAGGACTATTCTCTTACACAGTACACAAAGATAAACTCAAAATGGATGAAAGACCTAAATGTGAGACAGGAATCCATCAGAATCCTAGAGGAGAACACAGGCAGCAACCTCTTTGACATCAGCCATGGCAACTTCTTGTAAGACATATCTCTAAAGGCAAGGGAAATGAAAGCAAAAATGAACTATTGGGACTTCATCAAGATAAAAAGCTTTTGCACAGCAAAGGAAACAGTCAACAAAACTAAAAGGCAACCTACGGAATGGGAGAAGGTATTTGCAAATGACGTAACAGATAAAGGGCTGGTATCCAGATTCTATAAATAACTTATTAAACTTATCCAATCAAGAACCAGGCAGAAAGGGTATGGGAAATAAAGCTACTTAGAAATGGAAAAAAAAAAAAAGAACTGGGCAGAAGACATGAACAGACACTTCTCCAATAACCAATAGGCACATGAAAAAATGCCCCACATCACTTGCCATCCAGGGAAATACAAATCAAAACCACAATGAGATACCACCTTATACCAGTCAGAATGGCTAAAATTAACAAGACAGGAAACAACAAATGTTGATGAGGATGTGGAGAAAGGAGAAGCCTCTGACACTGTTGGTGTGAATGCAAATTGGTACAGCGTCTTTGGAAAACAGTATGGAGTTTCCTCGAGAGGTTAAAAATAGAGCTACCCTATGACCCAGCAATTGGACTACTGGATTTACCCCAAAGATACACATGTAGTAAATAGAAGGGGCACATGTTCATAGCAGCTATGTCTACAATAGCCAAACTGTGGAAGGAGCCAAGATGTCCTACAATAGATGAATGGATAAAGAAGATGTGGTTCATATATATGATGGACTATTACTCAGCCATCAGAAAGGATGAATACCTACCATTTACATCGACATGGATGGAACTGGAGGGTATTATTCTAAGCGGAATAACTCAATCAGAGAAAGACAATTACCACATGGTTTCACTCATATGTGGAATATAAGGAATAGCACAGAGGATCATAGGGGAAAGGAGGGAAAACTGAATGGGAAGAAATCAGAGAGGGAGACAAACCATGAGAGACTCTTGACTCTGGGAAACAAACTGCAGGTTGTGGAAAAGGAGATGTGTGGGGGATGGGGTAATGGGTGATGGGCATTAAGGAGGGCATGTGATGTGATGAGCACTGGGTGTTATCCACAACTAATGAATCATTGAACACTACATCAAAAACTAATGATGTACTATATGTTGGCTAATTGAATTTAAATGTAGAAAAAGGAAAAAAAGATGAAGAGTTACCCACACAAAAAAAATTGAAAGGAGCTCCTCTCCTCTAAACCAGCATTATAAGAAATGTAAAAGGGACAATTTCAAGTGGAAAAGAAAAGACCATAACTGAAAGTAAGAAAACAGTGCAATGAAAACATTGTACTGGTAAAGCAAACATAATAAATGTAGATCAATCATTTATAAGACTAATATGAAAGGTAAAAGACAAAAGTAGTAAAATCAATTATGTTTTCAAAGATTAGTTAAGAGACACAAAATAGATATAAAATGGGATGTCATATACATAAAATGTGGAGGGGGTAAAATGTAATGCTTTCAGAATGTGTTTGAACTTAAGTGAACATAAACTTTATATAGTTCTATATATATGGGATGTTATATATGAACTTTATGATAACCACAAATCAAAACTTATAATAGATACATTAAAAATAAAAGAGAAAGGAATCCAAGCATAACATTAAATGAAGTCATCAAATCACAAGAGTGAGAGTAAAAGAAAAATAAAGGAAAAGAGAACTACAAAAACAATTAAAAAATAACAATAAGTACGTACCTGTCAATAATTACTTTAAATATAAATGGGCTAAATAGTCAAAGCAAAAGATATAATATGACTGGGAGAGGGGGAGCTAAGATGGTGACATAGGAGGAGGACCCTAGGCTTGCCTCATCCTTTGAACACAGGTAGGGCAGATAACTATCCAATCATTCTGAATACTTAAGAAATCAACCTGAGGACTGATAAAACAAACTGCATAATGAGGGAGAGAGAAGCAGCCACTTAAAGAAAGTAGGAAGTGCGGAGCCGTGGTTTAGGCAAGAAATTGATCATGGGTGCTGCAGAGGGGAGGGAGTGCGGGTCTTGGAGAAAAGAGAGAGAGAGTGGAGTGCACAGGGATATGCGTGAGGAGAACACTTCCCCAATGCCACTGGCTGGGAAAATGAGAAGGGCTGAATTCCATGACTTTTTTTTAACTAGCAAGGCTCAAGGACTGGAGTTTGAATTCCCTGGGTTTGGCTAAAATAGAGACACAAGAACGCTGTCCTATTTCTGGAGAGGATGTAGGGAAACAACCCTGGGCAGACTGCGTGATCTGAAGATCACTTAAGAGACCCTAGGAGAGACTTTTTGTACATTTTGGAGCACATTTATGAGAGGTGGCATTGCTGCTCTGGGACAAAAGAGCCATCAGGCACCATTTCCCTCCCCTGCCCCTCAACATAGGTTCAGAGACATATGCTTATGGCGGCAAACTGGGACCTTGGCTGTTTAGCCTGCTTGTTCCAAATCCCACACCCCCACTCTCTGTTGTGACTGCCCCTTCTGGGTCAAACTTGCATCAGTCCCAGCATGGTGAGACCCTTTCCCAGATAACCAGCATAAGTTCCTGCAACACCATGTCTGTGAAGCTTGAAATTTGAAAAATCAGCAGGCCTGGCTAGGGTGGAAGATTGGAAGTGAGGGGATGGAGAAACATTTATCATGCAAATGGATGTCAAAAGTGACCTGGAATAGTCATTGATTACATCAGACAAACTAGTTTTAAACCAAAGACTGTAACAAGAGATGAGGAAGGGCACTATATCATAAAGGGGACTAATGTAAAGGAGATCTAACAATTGTAAATGTTTATGTCCCCAACTTGGGAGCACCCAAATATATAAAACAATTAGTAGCAAACATAAGGGAACTCATTGATAATAATACAATAATAGTAGGGGACTTTAACACCCCACTTACATCAATGAATAGATCATCTGTGCAAAAAAATGAACAAGGAAACAATGGCTTTGAATGACACATTGGATCAGATGGACCTAACAGATATATTCACGTTACTAAAGAATGAAGGGTCAACCACGAAATTAAAAAGAAATTTTAAAAAAATACAGGGAAAAAAATTGAAAATGAAAACATAATGGCCCAAAACCTTTGGGACACAGCAAAAGTGGTCATAAGAGGGAAGTATATAGCAAATAAACAACCTAACCTTAAAACTAATGGAGTTAGAAGAGAACAATAAACAAAGACTAAAGCCAGCAGAAGGGAAATAATAAAGATTAGAACAGAAATAAATGATATAGAAACAAACAAAAAACCCAAAACAATGAAAACAATGAAACAAGGAGCTCGTTCTTTGAAAAAATTAATAAATTGACAAAACCCTAGCAAGATTTATCAAAAAGAAGAGAAAGGATCCAAATAAATAAAATCACAAATTAGGAGAAATAACAACTAACACCACAGAAATATAATTATAAAAGAATATTATGAAAAATTATATGCCAACAAATTAGGCAATTTGGAAGAAATGAATAAATTCCTAGAAACCTATAAACTACCAGAACCGAAACCAGAAGAAATAGAAAACTTTAACAGACCCATAAGCAGCAAAGAAATTTGAAGCAGAAATAAAAAATCTCCCAACAAACAAAAGTCCTGGGCCAGATGGCTTCACAGGGGAATTCTACCAAACATTTAAAGAAGGGTTAATACCTCTTCTTTTCAAACCACTCCAAAAGATGGAAATGGAAGGAAAACTTCCAAACGCATTCCGTGAGGCCAGCATTACCCTGATTCCAAAACCAAAAGAACAAAACAAAACAAAAAAAACCTCCACTAAAAAGAACTACAGGCTAATATCCCTGATAAACATGGATGCAAACATACTTAACAAAGTACTAGCAAATTGAATCTATCAGCACATTAAAAGAATCATTCACCACGATCAAGTGGCATTTATTCATGGGCTGCAGGAGTGGTTCAGTATTTGCAAATCAGTCAATGTCATACACATATTAATAAAAGAAAGCGTAAGAACAATACAATCCTCTCAACAGATGCAGAAAAAAACATTTGAAAAGGTACAACATCCATTCATGAATGAAAACCCTCAACAAAGTAGGATAGAGGGAGCATACCTCAACCCTGTAAAGACTATCTATGAAAATCCACCATTAGTATAATCTTCAATGGGGAGAAGCTGAGAACTTTTCTTCTATGGTCAGGAATAGGATGGGGATCTCCACTCTCACCCCTGTTGTTCAAAATACCATTGGATTCAGAAAACAAAAAGAGATAAAAGTCATCCAGATTGGCAAGGAAGAAGTAAAACTTTCACTATTTGCAGATGACATAATATTATATATAGAAAGCCCAAAATATTCCACCAAAAATTTGTTAGAACTGATAAATTCAGTAGAGTTGCAAGATAAAAAATCAACATACAGAAATCTATTGCATTTCTCTACACCAATAATGAAGCAGCAGAATGAAAAATCAAGGAATCCATCCCATTTACAATTGCAACAAAAACAATAAGATACCTAGGAATAAACCTGACCAAAGAGGCAAAAGATCTGTACTCTGAAAACTATAAAACACTAATGAAAGAAATTGAAGATGACACCAAGAAAGAGAAAAACATTCCATGTTCATGGATTGGAGGAACAACGATTATTAAAATGCCTGTATTACCCAGAGCAATCTACATGTAATGCAATCCCTATCAAGATACCACTGGCATTTTTCACAGACCTAGGACAAACAATTCTAAAATATGTATGGAACCACTAAAGACCCCAAATAGCCAAAGCAATCTTGAAATTTAAACCTGGAAGCAGCACAATTCCAGATTTCAAGTTATATTTCAAAGCTGTAGTGTTCAAGACAGTATGGTACTGGCACAAAAACAGACACATACATCAGTGGAACAGAATAGAAGACCCAGAAATGAACCCACAATTATATGATCAATTAATCTTCGAAAAGCAGGAAGGAATATCCAATGGGAAAAAGACAGTCTCTTCAACAGGTGGTGTTGGGGAAGTTGGACAGCAACATGCAAAAGAATGAAACTGGACTACTTTCTTACACCATAAACAAAATTAAATTCAAAATAGGTAAAAGACCTAAATGTGAGACTTGAAGCCATAAAAATCCTAGACGAGAACAGTTAGTTACCTCTTTGACATCAGCCATAGCAACTTTTTTCTAGATATGTCTCCTGAGGCAAGGGAAATAAAAGCAAAAATAAGCTATTTGGACTTCATCGAGATAAAAAAGCTTCAGCATAGTAAAAGAAACAATAAAACTAAAAGGCAACCTATGGAATAGGAGAAGTTATTTGCAAATGATATATCTGATAAAGGGTTAGTATCCAAAATATATAAAGAATTTATAAAATTCAACACCCCAAAAACAAATAATCTGGTTACAAAATGGGCAAAAAATATGACTAGACATTTTTCCGAAGACATACAGATGGCTAATAAACACATGAAAAAATGCTCAACATCTCACTATCAGGGAAAAGCAAATCAAAGCGAAAATGAGCTACCATCTCACACCTGTCAGAATGGCTAAAATTAAAACAGGAAACAAGAGGTGTTGGTGAAGATGTGGAGAAAGGGGAACCCTTTTGCGATTTTGATGGGAATGCAAACTGGTGCAGCCTGGAAAAGTGGAAGTCCCTCAAAAAATTAAAAATAGAACTACCCAATTGGTCCATCAATTGCACTACTGGGTGTTTATCCAAAGGATACAAAAATACTGATTCAAACATCCACCCTGATGTTTATAGCAGCATTTTCAAAAATAACCATATTATGGAAAGGGCCCAACTCTCCATCGACTAATGAAGGACATCAACTAGTATACCACTTCTCTCTCTCTCTCTGTATATAAATACATTATAAATATATATAATATATCAAATATTAATAATTTTAATTATTAATTAATTAAAATTAATCAAATATAATTAATTTTAATTAATTAATAAAAATATACTAAATAAAATATATATTTATTTATATATGTATATATAAATTTATATATATATAAATTTGTATATTTATATATATAAATATAATTTATATTATATATTTAATATATTTATATATAAAGAGAGAGACACACTGAGAGGGAGAGAGAGAGAGAATAGAATTGAAGGTATTAAAAAGAATGACGTTTTGCTATTTGCAGTGTTGTCAGTGGAGCTAGAGTGTATTATGCTAAGCGAAATAAGTCAGAGAAAGACAAATACTATATGATTTCACCCATATGGGGACTTTCAGAAACAAAACAGGTGGACATAGGTTTTTAAAAAAAGAAGAGAGGCAAACCCAGGATATAGAATCTTAACTGTAGAGAGCAAACTGCAGGTAGCTGGAGGGAAGGTGGGCAGGGGGATTGGTTAAATGTGTGATGGGTATTAAGGAGGGCACTTGTTATGAGCACTGGTATTGTATGTAAATGATGAATTACTGGATTCTATACTTGAAACTAATGTAACACTTTATGTTAATGTTATAAGTGGAAAATAAATAAAATCTTAAAATTCTCAAAGATAAATTGTGACTGAATGGATAAAAAAATAAAACACATGTCTATGTTGCCTACAAAATACTCACCTCAGACCTGAAGACACATACCAACTGAATGTCAAGGGATGGAAAAAGATATCCAATGAAAATGAAAGTGAAAACAAAACTAGGAAAGAAATCCTTATATCACCTATGACCCAGCCATTGCACTACTGGGTATTTACCCCAAAGATACAGACGTAGTGAAGAGAAGGGCCATATGCACCCCAATGTTCATAGCAGCAATGTCCACAATAGCTAAATTGTGGAAGGAGCCGAGATGCCCTTCAACAGATGACTGGATTAAGAAGTTGTGGTCCATATATACGATGGAATATTACTCAGCTATCAGAAAGAACGAGTTCTCAACATTTGCTGCAACATGGACAGCACTGGAGGAGATAATGCTAAGTGAAATAAGTCAAGCAGAGAAAGACAACTATCATGATTTCTCTCATCTATGGAACTTAAGGACTAGGATGATCGGTAGGGGAAGAGAGGGATAAAGAAAGGGGGGTGGTAATCAGAAGGGGGAATGAAACATGAGAGACTATGGACTATGAGAAACAAACTGAGGACTTCAGAGGGGAGGGGGGTGGGGGAATGGGATAGACTGGTGATGGGTAGTAAGGAGGGCACGTATTGCATGGTGCACTGGGTGTTATACACAACTAATGAATCATCGAGCCTTACATCGGAAACCGGGGATGTACTGTATGGTGACTAACATAATATAATAATAATAATAATAAAAAAATCATTAAAAAAAAAAAAGAAATCCTTATATCAGACAAAATAGACTTTAAAACAAAGACTGTAATAAAAGATTTAAAAAGGCAATACATAATATTGAAGAGATCAGTCCAACAAGACAATATAAAAATTGTAAATATTTATGCATCCAACATAGCTGCACCTGAATCTATAAAGTGAATACTAACACACATAAAGGAAGAAATTGACAGTAATACAATAGTAGTAGGACACTTGAACCATCCCACTTAACATCAATGGATATATTAGCCAGACAGATAATAAATAAACAGTGTCTTTGAAGGGCTCATTAGACCACATGGACATAACAGACATATACAGAATATTCCATCCCACAGCAGCAGAATACACATGCTTATCAAGTGCATATAAATATTCTCCTGTTAGATCAAATGTCAGATCGTTAAAATGTCTCACAGTGTTGAGAAGATTGAAATTATATGAAACATCTTTTCCAATAATAACACTATGAAACTAGAAATTAAGTACAAGGGACAAAAGTGTAAAAACACCTACTCATGTAAGCTAAACAACATGCTACTAAACAGCCAGTGGGTCAAAAAAGAAATCAAAGAGGAAAGTTGAAAATACCTGGAGGCAAATGACAATGGAAAAACAATTCAATCTTTGGGTTGCAGCAAATGCAGTTCTAAAAGGGAAGTTTGTGGCACTACAGGCTTATCTCAAGAAAGAAAAATAATTTTCAAATTAACAATCTAGCCCTACACCTAAAGGAACTAGAAATAGAAGAACAAAACCAAAATTTAATTGAAGGAAGGAAATAATATTAGAGCAGAAATAAGTGAAATAGAGACTAGTACAACAGCAGATAAGATCAATGAAACCAAGAGCCAATTATTTGAAAAGATAAATAAAATTGATAAGCCTGTAGCCAGACTAATTAAAAAAAATAGAGAACTCAGTTATATCAGAAATGAAAGAGAGGAATAGAGGAATCTAAGACAGAGAAATACAAAGTATTTTAAGAGACTACTCTAAAACTTATATGTAAGTAAATCAGACAACCTAGAAGAAATGGATAAATTCTTAGAAATATACAGTCTTCCCAGACTGAATCAGGAAGAAATAGAAAATCTTAACAGATAAGTTACTACTAAGAAAATTGTATCAGTAATCAAAAAACTCCTAACAGTCAAAACTCCAGGACCAGATGGCTTCACGGGTGAATTCTACCAAACATTTAAAGAAAAATTAATACTTACTCTTCTCAAACTATTCCAAACTGAATGAAGAAAGAGTGCTTCCAAATTAATTCTGCAAGGCCAGCATTACCCTAATACCAATACCAAAGATAGTAGAAACAGACAGTAGAAACATCCTAATGAACAGAGATGCAAAATCTCCAATGAAATATTAGCAAGCTGAATTCAACAATACATTAAAAGGATCATTTACAATGATTAAGTAGGATTTATTTCAGGGATACAAGGCTGGTTCCAACATTTGTAAATCAATCTACTTGATACATCTCATTAACAAAATGAAGGTCAAAAAGCATATTATCATCTCAAAATAGACAGAAAAATCATTTGACAAGATTTAACATTTGTTTATGATAAAATGCTCAACAAAGTGGGTTTACAGGGAACACTCCTAAACTTAATGAGGCAATTCATGGGAAACCTACAGCTAACATCACACTCAGTGTTAAAAAGCTAAAGCTTTTTCTTTATGATCAGGAAGAAGACAAGGATGTCCACTAGAAGTCTTAGCCATATTATTCAGACAAGAAGGGAAATAAAATTCATCCAAATTGGTAAGGAAGAAGTAAAACCATCACTGTTTGCATGTATTCATGTTACTATACATAGAAAAACCTAAGTCTCCATCAATAACAATTTTAGAACCAATAAATGGGTTTGGTAATGTTGCAGCTTAGGAAATCAATATATAGATATTTGTTGTTGCATACACTAATAACAAACTAGCAGAAAGATAAGTGAAGAAAACAATCTCATTTACAGTTACAGCAAAACCCCAAAATATCTAAAAGTCAATTTACCCAAGTAAATTTAATGAATAAAATACTTAGAAGTAAATTTAACCAAGTTACTGAGAACTGTAAGACACTGATGAAATTAGAGATGACACACAAATGGATATACCATGTTTATGGAATGGAAGAATTAATATCATTAAAATGTCCACATTACTCAAAGCAATCTACAGATTCAGTGCAATCCCTTTTCACAGAAGTAGAACAAATAAACCTTAAATTTTTATATAACCAGAAAAGACCCTGTATAGCCAAAGCAGTCTTGAGAAAGACTAATAAAGCTGGAGGTATCAAAATGCCAGATTTCAAACTATACTACAAATCTATAATAAAACAGTTTGGTACTGGCACAAAAATAGACACATAGTTCAGTGAAACAGGATAGAGATCTCAGAAATAAACCCACACCTAAATGTTCAGTCTATGACAAAGAGGGAAGGTTGTACAATGGGGGAAAGACAGGCCTTTCAAATAAATGTCGCTGGGAAAATGGGACAGCTACATACAAAAAATGAAATCAACCACATTCTTACATTATACACAGAAAATAAAATAAAAATGACCCAAAGGCTCAAAGCTGAAACTTAAAACCATAAAACTCGAGGAAAATGTAATAATCTCTTGCTCATCCACCTTAGAAATGTTTTTGTTTGTTTGTTTGTTTGTTTCTGAATATGTATCTGCAGGCCAGGAAAACAAAAGCAAAAATTAGCCATTGGGACTACATCAAACCAAAAAGTGTTTGTACAGTAAAGAAACCATCAATAAAACAAAAAGGTAACCTAGTGAATGGGAGAAGATATTTGCAAATGATATAATTATGGGTTAATATTTAAAATACATAAAGAAGTCATACAACTCAACACCAAAAAACCAAACAATCCAATTCAAAAATGGGCAGAGGACCTGAATAGACATATTTTGCAAGAAGACATATAGTTGGTCAATAAACACAAAAAATTGCTCAACATCACTAATCATCAGGGAGGTACAAATCAAAACCACAATGAGATACCACCCCACACCATTCAGAATGGGTAGTATCAAAAAGACAGGAAATAATCATTGTTGGTGAGGGTATAGAGAAAAGCGGACTGTTGATGCACTGTTGGTGGGAATGTAACTAGATGCAGTCACTATGGAAAACAGTATGTGTAGGTTCCTCAAAACACTAAAAACAGAAATATCATACAATTCAGTAATTCCACTGCTGGTTATTTATCCTCAGAAAATGAAACATTAATTCAGAAAGCTATATGCACCCCTATTTTTATTGTAGCATTATTTGCAATAGCCAAGATATGGAAACAATCTATGCGTCCAAATTAGCAGATAAAAAATTTGTGGCTTATATTCACAATGGAATATTTTGTTACTCAGCCATAAAAAATGAACATCTGCCATTTGTGACAATATTGATGGATCTAAAGGATATAATACTAAGTGAAGTAAATAAGAGAAAGATACCATGTTTTACTTATATCTGGAATGTGAAAAATGAAAACATTCAAACAAGAAAACAGAAACAACACACTGGTGGTTGACAGAGGTGAGGGGACTGGGAGGACTAGCAGAGTAGGTCAAGGGGTTTAAGAGGTAGAGATTTCCAAGTATAAAATAATAAGTCATGGGGATGGAATTTACAGCATAAATTCCATTACAGTAATAAAATCCATTATATTGTAATAACTTTGTATGGCTTCAGATGATTTATACACTTGTGGTGAGCATTTTGTAATGTATGTAATTATCAAATTACTAAATTGTGCACCTGAAACTAATATATGTATATAAACTTTACTTCAATTAAAAATAAAAATTAAAAAAATAATCACTGACTGGTAAGGACTTTCTGTTGCCATATTTTAAATTGTTTTCTGGTTGTTTTGTAGATGACCTTGTTCCTTGTTTCTTTTCCTGCTGTCTCTTTTTGTTTTTTCATGTCTTTTGATATTAGTATTTTTTACTTCTTTATTATAATATTTTGTGTAACTACTACAGTATTGTACCTTGAATCCTAAATAAGATAACTTATAACACTTTATTTTAAACATATAACTACTTAACTTCAATAGGATTTATATATTACACTTTTACTTCTCCCTCTCACATTTTAAATTATTGGTATTACAGTTTGCTCTGTGTGTGTGTGTGTGTGTGTGTGTGTGTGTGTGTGTGTGTTTTGTAACTAATAACAGATTATTGTATTAATTGTCATTTTTACTGTTTTACTTACTTTCAAACTAGAGTTATAGATGAGTTATTGAACACTATTATCATTTTGTAGTATCCATGACTATATATTTACCATTACTTATGAGATTTATACTACCTTTTTGTTTTTATAGTGTTAATTATAGTTTTTCACTTCTACTCAAAGAGCTCCCTTTAGTATTTCTTTTTTTTTTAAAAGATTTTATTTATTTATTTGAGAGAGAGACAGCCGGCGAGAGAGGGAACACAAGCAGGGGGAGTGGGAGAGAAAGAAGCAGGCTCCCAGCGAAGGAGCCTGATGTGGGGCTCAATCCCAGAACACCGGGATCACGCCCTGAGCTGAAGGCAGATGCTTAACCACTGAGCCACTCAGGCGCCCCCCTTTAGTATTTCTTTTGAGTCAGCTTTGTTGAGGCAAGTCTGATGAACTCCCTCAGCTCCTGATTGTTTGGAAGAGTCTTTCTCCCTTTTTTATTTCTAAGGACAGCTTTGCTGGATATATAATTCTTGGTTGACAGTTACTTTCTTTCAGTATTTTGAATATGTCATTTCATTCTGTCCTTAGTAAGTTTTTGTTGAAAAATTCACTGATAGTTTTCTACAGTCTCACTGTATTTAACTTCTCCTATTTTCTTGCTGCTCTTAAAAATCTATCTTTGGTCTTTGACTTTATACAATTTAATTAGAACGTGTCTCAGTGTTGCCCTATTTGGATTCAACCCATTTGGAATCCTCTGATCTCATGAAATCTGGATGTGCATTTCTCTCCAAGCTTTTGGATGTTTTCCATCATTATTTCTTTAAATATGCTTCCTGTCCCTTTGTTTTTGTCTTTTTCTCGAATTACCATAATTCAAATATTTTTTCTTTTCATTATATCCCATAATTGCAATAGGCTTTCTTCACTCCTTATCATTCTTTTTTTTCTTTTTACTCATCTGACTTGGTAATTTCCTATGTCCTGTCCTCCACGTTGCTTATTCTTTCTTCTTCACAGTCTAATCTACTTTTGATACTTCTCTATTGAATTCTTCAGTTCAGTTAGTGTTTTTTCAATTTTAGTATTTCTGTTTGTTTGTTTATGTAATACTTCTCATTTTGTTCATGTACTGTGTTCCTAAATTAATTGTCTATTTTCTTTAATTTAACTAAACTTTTGTGTGACAATTATTCTGAATTCATTGTCTCACAGTATATAGATTTCTGTTTCTTAGGGTCAGTTATTGGGAGCTTTAGTAGTTTCCTTTGGTGATGTGTTGGTTTTTCCTGATCCTTAATTCCATACATTGGTGTCTGCACATTTGACTAATGGGGCTCCTTTTCTAGACTTTACAGATTTTGCTTTGGTAGAAATGGTTCACTGATCAGCTCAGTTTGTGTTTCTGGTTATGTTTACTGCTAATATCTTTGGGCAGTTAGGCCTTCTATTATGGTTTATTTTTGGACAAGATGACTATTTGAGCTTGAGGATGTGGGTGGGTCTAAGGCTCTGCTATTGTCTAAGAATAGTGGGATAGGACTACTGGCTTGGCTTCTTACCCAAATGAGGTTGTAGGATGTACTCCACCATTGCCTGAATTCTCTGGTCAGGCTCTCTAGGTTATGGCGACTGAGTACTATATTCATTAGTATATTGGATTATGAATTAGATGCCATGCTCTGGCAGACCAACAGGCTAGTGCCCAAACCCTATACAGCTCATTGTTTGGGGGTCCAAATCAGGCCTGAGAGTGCACTGAATATCCTGGTAAGGGGGTGCTACCAGTTTCACTCTCCAGACCTGGGAAGCTATGGCTTTTGCTCTCAGTTAAGTGTCACAAGGCTTTTGAATGGGGTACACAGCTTCCCATGTGCTCTGCTTAGGTTCCTTGGTCAGACAGGCTGATGGTTGTATTCAGCAACGAGCCAGGCTGGGAATTAGATTTTTTGCCTGGGATCAAAGGGAGAAGTAAGCTCTAATACAGGTGAATTTCTGTTGTCTTAACTCAAGCCAGTCTGCACCCAGAATTCCCTGGTCAAAGAAGACCATTGGCTTTTCTCTACAGACTATTAAGTGTGTCTGCCCTTCCATGGCTTGAGCACTGCTGGGCCACACAGCTTTCAGTCTTTATCACCAGCCTTTCTGGTCAGTTGGGGCTGGAAGATCCTTTCCACAGGGGAACTATGTCTAAGCTTGCCTGAGCAGGAGTGGGAAGAGTTGCTCCAGGCTAGTTCCAATTTCTGAAACAGGCTCTCTGGTTGGGAGCAGCTGGGATCTATCCTCAGCCTTGGCTATGAATGAATCTGCCTATGAGTAGCATGGGAGGCTCCTCTGCCCAATATTGGTTTTACTCTGGGAATAATTTGCTCTGCCCACTCAACTCTCAGATGAAGTAGTGCTGGTCTGCATAGCTTCCAGTAGTAGTCACTACTCTGGTCAGATGGGGCTGGAAGGCATTGTACATAGTGGGTGGGGCTGATGCAGCACCTTTTGTAGGCATGAGCAAACTGGGCTCTAAGACCAGCCAAAGTCCTTGTTTGAGGGTCTGAGTCAGGCAACTCTGTACCCCACCAAGTTCCCTGGTTATAGTATACCTCCAGGTTGGTTTTGCAGATGAGCAAAACTGCTGGTTGGGATTACTACTTGGGCACAGTAGGTATGAATTCAGTCTGCCAAGATCCATATGCTGGTTGTTGCACACTCCTCCCCCACTTTTCTGTCATAGTCAAATTCCCAGTGTCTTGGCCCCTTGAAATCTCCATGGAGCAATATCGGAGTAGGGGCTCCTACAAAGCAACACAATACTGGGGAAGCTGGTTGCTCACCTCACTTCAGGCTTCTCTTTTCTCACTGGAGGAATTGGAGACTCAGGGGTACCTCCAAGTGTTGGTTTGCTGACCTGCAGAAGGGCAGTGTGGAAAGTATAGCTGCTTCTCTTACCCTTCTAATGCAGTCTGTCTTGGTCTCTCAAGTGTAGGGGTGTCTCATCCTTACCCCCATGTTCTGCAGTCTCTCTTTGGTATCTTGTTCTTTAACAAATGTTAGTTGTTTGTGTGAGGAGGAGCAAACTCAGAAATGAGTCACTCTACTGGTGATGTCATTGCCTTTTTTTTTTTTTAAGATTTCTATTATTTTAGTTTTTTCTACTTGTGAACTAAATTCTTTATCTTTAAGTATGTGATTCCTTTAAATGCTTAAAGCCTACAGTAATTATTAATTGTATTTTATTTTATATCAGAAATGAACTAAGTTGTAGAATATCTTTTTTTTTTTTTAGTTTTCTTGAGGTGTAATTGATACACAAAAAATGCACACATTTAATGTGTATATCTTGATGAATCTGGACTTTTGCATATACCCATGATACCATCACTGTACTCAGTGTACTGAATCTATCCATCACATTTAAAAATTTCTTTTTGTTGTTGTTGTTGTTGCTCAGTAAGAACACTTAACATGAAATATATTTTCCATGTTGTTCACTGTTGCTATACTGTTGTACAGTAGCTTTGTAGAACTTTTTCATGCTGCAGGAAAGAAACTTAATAGCCATTGAGAAGCATTTTCTCATTTCCCCTTTGCCTCAGACCCTGGCAACCATCATTCTATTCTCTGCTTCTATGACACTGACTGTTTTATATATGTCATGTAAGTGGAATCATGCAGTATTTGTCCTTTTGTACTGGCTGATTTTATTTGGTATAATGTCCTCTAGGTTCATCCATGTTGTTGCAGATGGCAGGAATTCCATTTTTTAAATTAATTTTTAAAGTATAGTTGACACACAATGTTACATTAGTTTCAGGTGTACAACACAGTGATTCAACAAGTCTATACATTATGGTATGCTCATGATGTGTAGCTATCATGTCACCACACAACACTGTTACAGCATAGGGAATATAGTCAATAATGTATTTTTTCATCTGTCTGACCTATTCACTGGAAGTCTGGATTTCCTATTCTGTGTTTCCCAACCAGCGACCAGCAGTTTGTTCTATGTATTTATGGATCTGTTTCTGCTTTATGTTTGCTTGTTTTTTAGAATTCCTTCATTTTTAAGTCTAAGTAATACTCCATTGTATGTATGTACCACATTATCTGTATTCATGCATGTGTCAATGGACATTTGAGTTAGTTCCATATTGTGAATAATTGATTCCTCAGTGAAAATGTTGCAGATATCTCTTCAAGATCCTGATTTCAGTTCTTTAGGATACATACCTGGAAATGAGATTGCTGAATCATTGTAGTTTTATTTTTAATATTTTAAGTATCTCCATAGTGTTTTCTGAAGTGGCTGCATTGTTCTATATTCCCATCAACACATATAAGGGCTCTTTTCCTCCACATCATAGGGAACTTTGCTATCTCTTGTTTTTTTTTTTTTTTTTTTCTGTTTTTGACAATAGTCCTCTTAACAGGTGTGAATGATATCTAATTTACTGTTGATTAGTGATGTTGAGCATTGTTAGTGACCATGAGTGATGTTTCATATACCCAGTGACCAATTGTAATGTCTTTTTGGAGAATATGCAGTCATTTGGCTGTTTTAAAATCAGATTATCATCATCATCATCATCATTTTGCTATTGAGTTGGAGGTTCTTAAATATTTTTAATACTAGCCTCTTATCAGATAGATATTTGCAAATATTATCTTCCATTCTATAGGTTGCCTTTTCACTCTTTTGATTGTTTCTTTTGCTCTTTTTCATTTTAATGTAGTCCAACTTGTCTATTTTGATTGTTTCTTTTGCTCTTTTTCAGTTTGATGTAGTCCCACTTGATTATTTTTGTTTTGTTGCCTATCCTTTTGTGTCAAATCTAAGAAATCATTGCCAAGACCGATGTCAAGAAGCTATTTTCCCCTGTGTTTTCTTCTATGAGTTTTAAAGTTTCAGGGCTTACATTTGAGTCTTTAATCTATCTTGAGTTGTCTTTCCTATATGGCATAAGACAGGGGTCCAATTTCATATTTTTGAATATGGATATCCAGCTTTCCGAGCATCATTTGTTGAAGAGTCTGTCCTTTACTCATTTTGTGTTCTTGGCACCTTTGTCAAAAATCATTGACCGTACATACATTGATTTATTTCTGGAGTTTCTATTCTCTTCCATTGGTCTATATGTATATTTTATACCAGTATTACACTGTTCTAATTACTGTAGCTTTGTAATATATTTTGAAATTAGGAAGTGTTATACTTCCATCTTTGTTATTTCCTGAGATTGCTTTGGTTATTCAAGGTCATTCATGATTCCACATGAATTTTAGGTTTGTTTTTTCTATTTCTGTACAAAATGCCTTTGGGATTTTAATAGGGATTTCGTTGAATCTGTAGATCACTTGGGGGTGGTATAGACATTTAAAAAAATATTACTTTTTCCAGTCCTTGAACACAGGTGGTTTTCCATTTATTTGTATCTTTTACTTTTTGTGAGAGAGAGAGGGTGCACAAGCAGGGGGAGCAGCAGGCAGAGGGAGAAGCAGGCTCCCTTCTGAGCAATGAGCCCCATACGGGACTCGATCCCAGTGACCTGAGCTGAAGGTAGACACTTAACCGACTCAGCCACCCAGGAGTCCCTCTTTTATAATTTCTTTCAGTAATGTTTTTGTAGGTTCAGTGCACAAGTCAGTTGCCTTCTCAGTTTGATACTTCTGTAATTCGAATTGTTTTTCCAAATTTTCTAAATATAGTTTTTTGTTAGTATATAGAAATGTAATTTTTGTTTATTGATTTTATAGTCTGCAACTTTGCTGAACTCCTTAATTACTTCTAACAAGTGTGTGTGTGTGTATTCTTCTGGGTTTTCTGTGTATAAAATCATGTATCTATAAACAGACAGTGTTACTTCTTTCTTTCCAATTTGGATGCCTTTTATTTATTTTTCTTGCCTAATTGCTCTAGCTAAGACTTTCAGTACTATGTTGAATTAGAAATTCAAGAGTGGACATCTTTGTTTTGTTCCCGATATTGAAGGAAAAGCTTTCAGGTTTTCATTCTTGAGTATGATGTTATTTGTGGGCTTCTCATATATGGCCTTTATTACATTGTGTTACATTTTTTATATCTAGTTTATTGTGGTTTTATCATGAGAGGTTGTTGAATTTTGTCAAATAATTTTTTCTGCATCTGTTGACATGATCATGTAATTCTTATCCTTCATTCCATTATTGTGGCATATTACATTAATTGATTTTGGTATATTGTACCATTCTTGCATCCCAAGGATATATCCCACATAATCATGATGTAAGATCTTTTTAATATGCCAGTGAATTCAGTTTGCAGAATTTTGTTGAAGACTTTTTACATCTATGTTTTTAGAAAGTTTTTTATCTTTCTGGTGGCTTCTGCTATCTTTGTACAGTCCTTTATCACCTATTTTTTAAAATATCTCACTATCTGACTTTTCTTTCTCATTAAATCATTTTGCATTCTATTCTTATAAAAACTGTTTTCATCTTAGTCAAAAGTCCATAATATGTTCCAGTGCTTCCATAATTTAACACCTCCTTATTTATATATATTTGATTTTTACTACATTTCAGCACAGTTTTCCTTTTTTTGCTGCCTTCTGTCTTCTTGTATGTATAATTCTAATTTCTATCTTCTTTGCTTTCATTCATACTTCCCTTCCCTTCAGAATTATCTTCTAATTTGTCTTCATCTACTCATCTGTGATAGGGATATAAACATATTTTGACAACATGTTAGACCCTTCATATCTTTCGATTCTCTTTCTGGATATGTGTTAGAGAGGCAAGTTGGAGAAGCCAAAGTGTATGTACTAGATTGTTCCACATCATAAAGAAGTGGCCAGAGAAGGAGGGAAAGAAAGGTTAAGGAAAGAGGGGAGTTTTGAGTGAGTTTTAGAGAGAAAGTAAGAGAGATTACAGTTAAATGAGATACAGGACCCTTGATGAGAATGGAAAAAAAACTTTCAAGAAATATGACTATACCCAGGGAGTATGCATGTAATTTTCTTGTTCACGTTATTTTATAGTTAAATGGTTTTTCCTCATATTTCCCATGTATATATCATATAAGTTATATATTTTTATATATATCATATAAGATATATATGAGAAAATATGAGGAATAATATATAAAATGTACAGTATATTGTGAACATATTTTATATATCATATATATATATTTGGCTTTTTCATCAAGATTATAAGCATCTTGGAGCCAAAACCCATCAATTTGTATCCCACAGATTACCCTGAATATTGTTAAAGTGAGTTTTCATTTCTTACTCTTTTAATCTTTGTATTCTGCCCATTGTATATTTCTGCATTAAAAACCTATTGCTTATTTCTTTCATCTAACAAATGACCACTCTATAGTTTCACTTGCTAGGCAATTAAGTGAATACAATACCATGTGCACAAAAAATTAGTTTAAAACCAACCCTTCAGAAATTAATTATATATGAGCATCTTGAAGTAGAAGTTTATTACAGGTCTTTGGTTGAGTTTTAGTTTAACAGCAGGAAAATGCATAAATATATAAATCACACCTAAAAGGTGATACCTTTTGAATTTTTGTTTTTGTATCTATTATTAGGAAATAAAAAGATTCCTAGGTAGTTCCTAAATAGACTAAAATAGTTAAGAAGAGAATGTTTATATTTCAGGAATGCTGTCAGTTGACAACATCTACCTTTTCCTTTGCAAAGAAGAGCTGCACATTGTGGAACTGCTGCAGGTTTATTTTTGCAATTATAGTAGATGATTGCCATAATTTTTCCTTAAAAGAGGTAACAGAAAAGCTTAGACAATATGAGAGGTAATATTATTGAATGATTTCCTCATAGGTTTTTGTTTCAATGAAGACTAGTGAAAACATAAGACTTTTGATTAATTGGGGGGAAAATCCATTGCTATTGTAAAAGTTTATCTGCTGTCTCATATAATTTAAATGTTTGGGGCCAGATACTTAAACACTGTCCTTTTTTAAATACTGTTTTTGAAATAATCTTAATAACTATCTGAGATTTCTTACAGTTTTAACTATAGAAATTCATTTTTCATTTTCCACATTAAATTTCTCCTTTATGCGTTGTGTAATTTTCTTTTTTATCGTCTTTTTATCTCCCTTTTGTACTTTGGAGAAGTTTATCTTGGTGTTAGTTTCTAGCTTTTGATTAGTTCACTCTATCAATCAGGATTCAATCAGGAAAAGAGGGATCAGTCTAGCTTTTTAAAGGTATTTAAAAGGGGTTTACTTCAGGGAGTTAGCAGTTTATAAAACTTGTGGAAAGCCTAGAGGAATGAAGGTCAAATAAGGCCTTTGCTAGACCTTAGTTTTACTGCTAACACTTAGAGTTTTGGGAAGTTGAAGCTACTTAAAGAATTGTTATGGGGATGATTATGACTGCCTCCAACTCCAGTGGGTAATTTGTAGGAAAACACCTAGAAGGAAAATGATACTGAGTTACCAGCAAAAAATCTAGTACTGTAATTAAATGTACAAGGAACATATGATTAAAGTATGCTCTATAAATTCTGTGAAATTTTTAATGCATCAATTTCTGTGTGGCAATTTGTCACCTTTTTTTACTAAGCCTGTAAGTACTAACTCCGTTAGAAGTCATCAGCTTCTTGCTGTCTCATGTCATTGAATCTTAATATATTGTGTAATTTTTTTAAAGCAAGAAATCATAGAAGATAAGCCAGATGTGCTACATTTGAAAGTATGGAACTACTGAATGCATATGAAAAGGAAAACTTTTTTTTCCCCAGTTACATATTAAATTATTAGTAGAGTAAAAATAGAGGAGGATACCATCACCTTCTTACACTGCATTCGAAATTACCATCTTGTCAGTCAGCATTAAGTTTCCTGCTGGACTGTGAAGAGAAAAATGTAGTTTCATAGTTTAGAAAAGTGCAAGTATTAAAAGCAACAACAACAACAAAAAGTACAAGTATTCACAATTTTAAAAAATCACTAATTAGGAAGGCAAAGTAATCAGTCTCAGTTACAGTATGAGTCAGTGACACAGAAGGATTCCCATTGTAAGATATTTACTTTGTCTTTTAACCTCAGGTAAGATTCTCTGTAGGGGAAAAGATTTATCTCACTTCATTGCTGTAGCCCTGATGATTCTAAGTATTTAAGTGCTATAATGATAAATGCCTGAACAGTGTTTATATGTATTGATAGTGACTAGCCATTTAGTTAATCATGATAATGAAAAGAGAGAACAAGAAGAAATGGGCTGTAACTTCTTTGAGTCAAATTGTGAACATGTTACCAAAACCCATGTTCAGCTGCAAATACTAAAGGCAAGTACTTAAGAGACTAGTTTTGATTGGAAAGGAATTTGAGCTTTATTCAGGAGGCTGGCCACCTGGCATACTCTTGTACAAAAGTCAAGAGGGAGGTTTCTACCTGGCCCAGAGATTTTTAAAGGGGTTTAGGGCAATTAACCAGTTAAGGTAGTATAGTGGTCTGTAACATTTCTTGGTTATGTGCAGACTGATAATCAGGCTACAGACATTATCATGTTGCTTGGAGGTTGAGCAAGGAGCCCTGTTCCTTGGTGCCCAGGGAGTGGGGAGTAAGAGGTGGAGGGGGGTGTGCAAGATAGTCTGGATCCTTGGTGCTCAGGGTGGTGCCAGAGAGCCTGCTGACATGTAGAAGGCTCTGTTCTTTCTAAGAAAGAATGATGTATAGATATACAGAGAAAGGTTTAGTTAGGGGCTAAGCTTGCTAAAGCTTAAAGACTACTTAGGTAGGCTGGAGGAGCCAAGGCAGCTTCAAACAGAAGCAAACATTCAGAAAAGCATTAGAACTCCAAGGTGCTTTCAACCATGAAAGGCAAATAATGACATTATTTGAGAATTTTAAAATCTCATAAAATTGCATTTTTAATTGTCTGGAGATCAAATAGTTTATCTTTTACTAGAAAGTCAGCACCCATTTATTTACCCATTGAAAAAGATTGCAGAAAGAAATGCATTTTTTTCCTTCAAACCACAATATGTCTTGATTCTAAGATGCCAAAATTGATCTAAAAGGGAATTTTAAAATTTTATTTCTAGTCTGAAATTTTTAATAAATTATGAAAAGCATTAATATTTATTAAAATGGGAACAAATAAGAATAGTTACAAAGACACTATCTTTCATACCCTTACTAATTTGTTCTGGATATTCTAAGTAATATTTTCTTTGATACTTTTATGTTCTGTATATATTATATTAAATTTTACTTGTACAATGAAATCTGTTGGTGGAAAATACTCCAATGAATGAAAGAGGTGAAATTTCTCCTTGCCAACCTAAAAATTTGATGATGTATGTCAAAGTATTTCTTAAAATTTAGATAATGTTGTCAAAGTATTTCTTAACCTATAACTACCGTATAAATGGTAATAGCACTTTCATTAAACCTTCCTGAATAATTTTTCATTAAATTGACAAGTAAATGTTTCTTTTTGCTTCAGGTACTAAATCAGTAGTCACAAACTCAGGTGGCTATAGAAGTATATTAGATTGGCTCTGTGTAATATAACTGTGAAGATGGGAGTATTCTATCTTTATTGTCCAGTACTGTAACCACTAACTTTATGTGGCTGTTGAGCACTTAAAATGGACTAAAATAACTTAGAAGCAAAAAAATATTTTAATAATTTTGAATAGCACACATAGCTAGTAACACTAGATACTATACAAACAAACTCAGAATTCCAGTGATTTAACCCAAGAGAAGTTTTATTTACTTTTTAATGTAATAGTCCAATGTGAATATTTCTATGTGCCTGGGGCAGATCTTTCTTCATCTTGTGGCTTCATCATCCCTTAAGGCTTGGAGACCTTTGTTCCCAAATGAAAAACCTTGGAGACCTTTGTTTCCCTAGCCTGAAAATCAGAAAGATCACTCTGCTGACGTTCAGTTAGTAAGAACTAGTCATGTGGCCACATCTGGATCCAGGTAACTGGAAAATGTAGTCCCTGACGAGGCAGCCACTGCCCAGCAATAAATTCACACAATAGGAGACACACAAATTTTTGATTGTTCTACCATAAAAGACCAGGAAAGTAACATACAAAAGTGAAATGGACCAGATGTCAATGCATAATGCATTGAGAGTAAGAGGCAGGGGCAGAACTATGGTGTGCCCTAAACATAGGGAAGTTACTATTCATTATCATGCCAATGTTGCTCTTTTTTAAGGTGGGACCTATATTGCCAGATCTTTCAGGTCTTGGGGGTTTAGGGGTTTTTAAAAAGAAACAACAGATGTTGGAGAGGATGTGGAGAAAGGGGATCCCTCTTACACTGTTGGTGGGAATGCAGGTTGGTACAGACACTTTGGAAAACAGCGTGGAGGTCCCTTAAAAAGTTAAAAATATGATCCAGCAATTGCACTACTGGGTATTTACCCCAAAGATACAGATGTAGTGAAGAGAAGGGCCATATGCACCCCAATGTTCATAGCAGCATTGTCCACAATAGCTAAATTGTGGAAGGAGCCTAGATGCCCTTCAGCAGATGACTGGATTAAGAAGATGTGGTCCATATATAAAGCAGAGAAAGACAATTATTATATGGTTTCACTCATTTATGGAACATAAGAAATAGCAGGAAGATCGGTAGGAGAAAGAAGGGAAGAATGAAGGGGGGGTAAACAGAAGGGGGAATGAACCATGAGAGACTATGGATTCTGGGAAACAAACTGAGGGCTTCAGAGGGGAGGGTGGTGGGGGATTGGGATAGGCTGGTGATGGGTATTAAGGAGGGCACATATTGCATGGAGCATTGGTTGTTATACGCAAACAATGAATCATGGAACACTACATCAAAAACTAAGGATGTACTGTATGGTGATTAACATAACATAATAAAAAATTATTATAAAAAAATCTGAAACCCATGTTTTATGTGAAATATTTCTTGTTTAAAAAGATTATGAATAAAACTGCTACCAACATTCATGTACAAGGTTTTCTGTGAACAAGTATTATGTTTAATTTTTAAGAAATTGCCAAATTGTTTTCCTGAATCCTGTAACAGCTTATATTCCCACCAACAATATGTGAGAGTTCCAGTTGCTCCACGCGCAACACTTGGTATTGTCAGTATTTTTTATTTCAGTCATTCTGATAGGTATATAGTGCTATCTCATAATTGCTTTTTCTTAGTTAAAGTTTATATTTAAATTCCAGTTAGTTAACATACAGTGTAATATTAGTTTTGGGTATATTAGTTTCAACACTTCCATATAATATCCAGTGCTCATCACAGGTGAATTGTTTTAATTTCAATTTCTTATTGGCTAATGATGTTGAATATTACTTCGTGTGCTTATTTGCTCTCTGTATACCATTGTTTGTCAAGTGTTTATTCAGATCTTTTGCCAATTTTTAAAGAGGTTGTTTGCTTTCTTAGTGTTGAGTTTTGAGAGTTCTTTATTCTTTGTGGAGATATATACAGGCCCTTTGTGGAAATGTGATTTGCTGATATTTTTTTCCAGTCTGTAATTTGTCTTTTCATTTTCTTCACAGTGTCTTTCCCAGAGCAAAAGTTCTCAATTTTCATGAACCTTTTGAATAACTCTAGGTCATAAAGATTTTTTCCTGTATTTTCTAAAAAAATTTTATGATTTTTACTTTTAGATCTAAGATCAGTATGAGTTCATTTTTTGTAAGCTGTGAGATTTAGATCAAGGTTCATTTGATGGTTTTATGGATGTCTAATTGTTCCGAGACCATTTGCGAAGAAGTAAAAGGGGAGTTTTGTAGGCCACCAGGAGGAAATGAGTGAGGGAAAAGATATTTCTTAACTTGTATATTCTTATTATGAGACTTTCTGTAAGGCTTTATCTTCCCTGTTGTGTACCAAGTTCATTGGTTTTAGCGTTGACATTCTTTGAAAATTGCCTAATTTTAATCAAGAATGTATTCATTTTCTAGTGCTTACTACTGCAAATTCTAACTATCCTATTCCTTTACTGTATCATTAGATTTAGAGTGGAAGGCTCTAACAAAATGCCTGGAATTTATCTTCTAGCCAACATGGGAATAAGCCCAATCAAAATAGAATTTAGAAGCAAGTGGGTTTAATACTTTAAATGTGTGAACTATATGATTATTTTGGTCATTATGCACATGATTGTTCTAACACAAATTTGCTTTAAAATCTCCCTAAAATCATTCAAAAATCAACAAACCAACACATATTTATTGAGCACTTACATTGTAGGATTTGTATTAGGTTTTGTGGAAGATAAAAAGACATAATGTATAGTGTTTTGTTCTCAGAAATTATACACTCAAGTTGATACATAGTAAAATTTAGAGTTACAAAATCAAATGTCTTCAGTTGCAACACAGGTATTATAAACATGCCAAGTATTGGTATAAGACAATAGGGAGAATTAGGACCTGTGTTAGCCTCGAGTGTTCAGTTGCTGATCAGAGGTATGCACATAAACAAACATACATACAGATGTCCAAAGAATCACCTTAAAAGGTTGAATTTAGGATGGCCCATGGGTTTACAACCTAATCTCTGATACTGTGGATCAACCTTTAGATGTCTAAAATGACTCTGAACTTGAAAGGAATGCCTTCACATAGTTATTTGCAAGTGCACACACATATAGCTTTCTTTGCTGAAAAAGCAGATTTTTCGAATCACTCATCAGGCTTATTTCTAGTTAGTGTGTATGAGTGTATGTGTATGTATGTGCATGTGTATTTCCTATGGTGAACATAGTCCTTTTATTCTCTTTTACATTTTCTTATTGGTTATTATTAGTATTTTGATTTTTGCTTATTAATCTCATGTCCACCCAATATATTAAACTCTTACTTGTTCAGTTAGGCCTATAGTATGAATTTAATTGAAACTGAAGTTACTGTGGTTTCCAGACTTGTTCCTGTTTTAGTGAGAATGTTTCTTTTTTTCACCATTTAGTACAATGTTACTTTTGATTTCTTATATATCCCCTTAATCGGGTTGAGGAAATTTCCTTCTATTCCTAGTTTATTTGAAGCTTTAATATTTGTTTCTTTGAATCAGGAGTTAATTGGAATATTATCAAGTACTTTTTCAATATATTGCGATGTTCTTTAGTTTTTTCATTTATATTGAATCCTACTTCAGAGATAAACCTTACTTGGACATGACATGTTTTTTTTATTTTAAAACACTGCTACAGTCTATTAGGAGTTTTGCATCTACGTTTTTTAAAGATATTAGCCTAGTTTTGATAACAAATTAATGCAAGCCTTATAGAATATGTTGGGCAGCTTTCCGTTTTATGTCATGAAATTAAGTCTCAAGTAGGAATTTCTATTAATTCACTATTTTATGGGACTCACCTATAAAAACCATATTGCTTCTGCTCTCGATGCCTTTTTGGAAGTGGATTTTGTCTGCCTTTAAAAATAGCTTCTTTGTGACTGGCTCTTTAAAAAAAAAAAACTTTGAAACTTCATCCTGTATCAGTTTTTATAATTCATATTCTCGTAGGAAATCTTTCACTTCCTTTAGCTTTTTCAAATTTATGAGCATAATATTGTATACAGAATTATTGAATAAATTCATGTTTTCTCTTTCATCGAATATTATCTTTCTCATGTAACTAAATGATCTTCAGTTTTTTTGATATTTGAATATATTACCTAGACGTATCATAATTTATATAACTAATTACTTATTTTTTAGACTTTTGGGTTGTTTCCAAATTGATTAGGAAATAACCCAAATTCATATGATAATTAGAAATAAAACCCAGAAGACTTGATTTCTGAGTAAGTACTCTTATCCCTATATGATAGTAGTTTCATATCATCTGTTTTATATAGCTCTATAGGAAAATACATGTAATTGAAAGTCATTTTTGTATTTAGAAAGTCGTGTAGCAGTTGGACTATCAAAATGGACAAAATAAACTATAGTTAAGCAAAATAAAATTTTATATAAAACCCTGGAGTTCGAGTTTTAGTTTCTAATCATTTAAAAATTAGAAATTAGAAAATTTTTACTCATTTTAAGATTATCACATCTTAGTAAGCCTGTATTTGTTATAATCATAAAACTGATCAGATAGTGTTTCAGCTTTTCTTAACTTTAAATAATAATTATTTCCTGTAGCATTTAGACTTTATAAGTTATATTCATATATTTTTTTTTCTTTTTCAAATTTTTACTTAAATTCTAGTTAGTTAACATGTAGTGTCATATTTGTTTCAGGAGTATAATTTAGTGATTCATCACTTACGTACAACACCCAGTGCTCATCATAACAAGTGCCCTCCTTAATACCCATTATCCATTTAGCCCATCTCCCACCTACCTCCCTCTGTCAACCTTCAGTTCCTTTTATATCTTTTAAAAGTCTCTTATTGTTTTCTTTCCTCTTTTTTTCCTTCCCATATATTCATCTGTTTTGTTTCTTAAATTCCATGTATGAATGAAATCATATGGTGTGTCTTTCTCTAACTCATTTCGCTTAGCATAATACACTCTAGCTCCATCGACGTCATTGCAGATGGCAAGATTTCATTCTTTTTGATATTCCATTGTGTATATAAATGTATATATACCACCTCTTCTTTATCGTTCATCAGTTGATGGACATTTGGGCTCCTTCCATAATTTGGCTATTGTGGACATTGCTGCTATAAACGTTGTGGTGCATGTACCCATTTGAATCTGTATTTTTTATCCTTTGGGTAAATACCTGGTAGTATAATTGCTGGGTCATAGGGTAGTTCTATTTTTAAATTTTTGAGGAACCTTCATACTGTTCCGGAGTGGCTGCACCTGTTTGCATTCCCACCGCAGTTTGAGAGGGTTCCTCTTTCTCTGCATCCTTGATGTTTGTTGTTTCCCATGTTGTTAATTTTAGCCAATCTGACAGGTGTGAGGTATTTTCTCATCGTGATTTTGATTTGTATTTCCCTGAGGATTAGTGATGTTGAGCATCTTTTCATGTGTCTGTTAGCCATCTGGATGTCTTCTTTGGAAACATATGTATTATTTAATTTGTTACTGGCAACAAAGGTATGAGGTAAACAAACTAGTCACAATTTTGCTTATTTTACTGATAATAAAATCTGGCTTTTAGGGAGATTAAGTAGTTTACTTAAAGTCTTAGAACTCATTGTTAGTAATAGAGCTATTATCAAGCTAAGGTTTTAATTCTCTGGTGTTTTGCAGACCTATCTAAAATACATATTCCAAATATTCCTTAAATATTAAGTGCAAAATGTTTACTCTTCTTTAAAAAAAAAATTCTAACTGTTCTTCTTTAATTTTCCCTGCTTCTCTCTGGTCTATTTTTTCTTCTAGATTAGACCCTTATTATCACATACATAAATTATTACATTTATCCCTTCTCTGATGTTTCTGTCACCTCAAGCCCCAGTAACACTTCCAAGTTAATCTTCCTATTATGGTTAATTGTATGTGTCAACTTGACTGGCCTAAGTGATGCCCAGATGGCTATTATTTCTGAGGAAGAAAACCTCTTCGACAACAGACTGGCGAACTGGGGAACTGAGTGGTGCAGGTTTTTTGCAAACAGTGAGTGTAGCTCAAACTCTGAGTTTTTGGAAGTGCTCGACTTTCACTAGATCAGAGCTGTAGAGGGCTCTCCTGGAGACACGGACAGCTGTAGCTTGGGGGTATGCACAGAATGGCGTAGGGATCTTGGGGGTCACAGTGGGATAGATTGTTCCCCTTCCTGGAATACATTTGGAAGTGGGTATATTGCCTCTCCAAGTACAAAAGACCCTGCAGGTGCCAGCATATGGCCTTTTGTCTGCAAGGGACTAAGGCATGCACAGAGGAGGGGTAACCTGGTTGTTGCTTTTTCGTGATGCCACAGCACAGGTGTGCACAACTGGCAGGTGAGGGATTATATTTCTGGGACAAGGGCACCTGTCAGAGGACCTCAAGCCTTGAATCCAAAGGAGGGAGTGGATCGAAGTGGTGTTATCTCCTTTAAGATTTGGAGGTTTGAATCCTAGCTGCACCAGAGGTAAATGCAAGAGAGCTGGGTGCACGGTGCACTGAAAGCCCTCTCTTTTCTGTGAGGGCTTCCTGAACAGCAGGTAGTGTGAGATCCCCTGTACAGGGAGGAAAGAGTGGGGTGTCACCATTTGGGCCCCACGTCAACACCATCAGAGAGCAACAAAGTGGCCCCCAGTGGAGGTTGGAAACCACTTACATCAAACCCTGCCCACCCTGTGCTTGGCAAGTGCTTTTTTCACTGAGGCAGGTTTGGCCCTGAGCCAGCACAGCCAGCTTCTCCCAAGAAGAGCAAAACAAGCAGCATGCCCCATGCACCAATGCTACTGATCATACCATGCTTCAAAACATCCTTCCAGTTCTGATGGAAATAGGACCAGGATGTATTTTTTCCTCCCCCCCCCCCCTTTAGAATCAGGCTTATAGTTTTTGTTTGTTAGTTTCTTCATTTCCTTTTCTCTCTGTCTCCCTTTCTCTCTCATTTTTGGATCAGATTTCTTTTTTTTCTACCTTTCTTTTTTCCCCCCATTCTTTTTCTTTGGAATCAGACTTATAGTTTTGTTTTTGTTTTGTTTTGTTTTTTAATTGTCTATTTGTTTTTTCTGCTCCTCTTTTCTCTTCTTTTTGGAGCAGGCTTTTTTTTTTCTTTTTTTTTTTTCCCAGGCATTTTTCAACAAACAAATCAAAGTACACCTAGATAAAAGTCAACGCACTCCCCACTGCAAGCAAGGAGGAGCTCTGCAGAGGACTGACAAGTGGGAAAGAGCAGCCAAATTGCAACAGCAGTGTGCACACATCATATACCAGAGACACTTCCTGAAGTGCCAGGCCCTGGACAGTGTGTGGCTTCTTTTTAATGCAGCATTATTCTCAGGTGCAGGAAACATAAGAACCTTTCATAACACAAAAAAGATAGAAACATAGCCAAGATGACAGGATGGAGAATTTCTCCCCAAAAGAAAGGTCAGGAAGATATCAGCGACATGGACTTCCTGAAAGCCAATATAAGCAATATATATGAAAAAGAATTTAGATCAACAGTAATAAGACTATTACCGGGACTTGAAAAAAGCATAGAATACAACAGAGAAACCTTTTTGCAGAGATAAAAGACCTAAAAACTAGTCAGGCTAAAATGAGAAAATGGTATAATTGACTTGGAAAACAGATAGGATATAATCACTGTGAGATTGAAGAAGCAGAGCAGAAGATAGGTGATATAGAAGGTAAAATTATGGAAAATGATAAAGCTGAAAAGAAAAGGAAATAAAACTATTAAAAACAATTAGATCATGAAGGTAGACTTAGGGGACTCAGCAAAACCATAAAGCAGAATAATATCTTTATCATGGGAGTCCCAGAAGAAGAGCAGGAAAAGGGGGCAGAAATTAAATTTGAACAAATTATACTTCAGAACTTCCCTAATCTGGGGAAGGAAACAGGCACTCAAGTCTACAAGGCACAGAGAACTTCCCTCAAAATCAACCAAAACAGGTCAACACCATGACATATCATAGTGAAACTTGCAAAATACAAAGACAAAGAGAGACTTCTGAAAGCAGTTCGGGAGAAAAGGTTCTTAACCTACAACGGTAGACACATAAGGCTGGCAGCAGACCTGTCCACAGAGACCTGGCAGCCAGAAGGGGCTGGCATGATACAGTCAACATGCTAAATAGGAAAAATATGCAGCCAAGAATACTTTACTTAGCAAGGCTGTTGTTCAGGATAGAAGGAGAGATAAAGAGTTTCCAAGACAAACAAAAACTAAAGGAATTCATAAACACTGAAGCCAGCCCTGGAAGAAATATTAAAGGGGAGAGCAGAAAGAGAGACCAAAAGTAACAAAGACCAGAAAGGAACAGAGACTATCTACAGGAACAGCGACTTCACAGGTAATACAATGGCACTGAATTCATATCTTTCAACAATTACTCTGAATGTTAATGAACTAACTTCTCCAATCAAAAGACACAGGGTATCAGAATGGATACAAAAACAAGACCCATCGATAATGCTGCTTACAGGAGACTCGTTTTACACCCAAAGACACCTCCAGATTGAAAGTGAGGGGGTGGAGAACCATTTATCATGCTAATGGACATCAGAAGAAAGCTGGAGTAGCCATCCTTCTACGAGACAAACTAGATTTTTTAAATTTAAATTCAATTAGCCAACATAATACATCATTAGTTTCAGATGTAGTGTTCAATAATTCATCAGTTGCATATAACACCCAGGGCTCACCAGAGACAAACTAGATTTTAAAACGAAGACTGTAATAAGAGATGAAGATGGACACTATATCATAATAAAGAGGTCTACCCAACAAGAAGATCTAACAATTGTAAATATTTATGTCCCTACCTTGGGAGCAGCCAAATATGTAAATCAATTAATAACAAACTTAAACTCATTTATAGTAATACAATAATAGTAGGGGACTTTAACACACCACTCGGAGCAATGGACAAATCATCTAAGCAGAAGATCAACAAGGAAACAAGGGCTTTGAATGACACACTAAACCAGATGGAATTAACAGATATACGCAGAGCATTTTGTCCTAAAGCAGCAGAATACATGTTATTTTCAAGTGCATGTGGAACATCCTCCAGAATTGATCACATAGTGGGTCACAAATCAGGCCTCAACGAGCACAAAAAGATTGAGATCATACCATGCATATTTTCAGGCCACAATGCTATGAAACTTGAAGTCAACTGCAAGAAAAATTTGGAAGGACCACAAAAACATGGAGGTTAAAGAACATCCTATTAAAGAATGAATGGGTCAACCAGGAAATTAAAGAAGAATTAAAAACATACATAGAAGCAAATGAAAATGAAAATGAAAACACAACAGCCCAAACCCTTTGGGAAGCAAAGGTGGTCCTAAGAGGGAAGTACATAGCATTATAGGCCTTCCTCAAGAAACAAGGAAAATCTCAAATATACAACCTACCCTTACACCTAAAGGAGCTGGAGAAAGAAGAGCAGATAAAGCCTAAATCCAGCAGGAGAAGAGAAATAATAAAGATTAGAGCAGAAATCAATGATGCAGAAATCAATGATACAGAAATCAAACAAACAGTAGAACAGATCAACGAAACCAGGAGCTGGTTCTCTGAAAGAATTAATAAGATCAACAAACGCCTAGCCAGACTTATCAAAAAGTAAAGAAAAAGGACCCAAATAAATAAAATCATCAATGAAAGAGGAGAGATCACAACCAACATGGAAGAAATACAAACAATTATAGGAAAATATTATGAGCAATTATATGCCAACAAATTAGGCAATCTGGAAGACATGAATGCATTCTTAGAAACATATAAACTACCCAAACTGAAACAGGAAGAAATAGAAAACCTGAACCGACTCATGACCAGCAAAGAAATTGAAGCAGTAATCAAAAATCTCCCAACAAACAAGAGTCCAAGGTCAGATGGCCTCCCCATGGAACTCTACCAAACACTTAGAGAAGAATTAATGCCTATTCCTCTGAAGTGGTTTCAAAAAATAGAAATGGAAGGAAAGCTTCCAAACTCACTCTATGAGGCCAGCATTACCTTGATCCCAAAACCAAAGACCCCACGAAAAAGGAGAATTACAGACCACATCCCTGATGAACATGGATGTAAAAATTCTCACCAAGATACTAATAGGATCCAACAGTACATTAAAAGGATTATTCACCACGACCGAGAGGGATTTATTCCTGGGCTGCAGGGGTGGTTCAACATCTGCAAATCAATCAACTTGATACACCACCTTAATAAAAGAAAGGACAAGAACCATATGATCTTCTCAATAGATGCAGAAAAAGCATTTGACAAAGTACAGCATCCTTTCTCGATAACAGCCCTCAACAAAAGCAGGGATAGAAGAAACATACCTCAACATGATAAAAAGCCATATGTGAAAGACCCACAACTAATATCATCTTCCATGGAGAAAAACTGAGAGCTTTTCCCCTAAGGTCAGGAACACGGCAGGGATGTCCACTCTCATCACTGTTGTTCAACATACTACTGGAAGTCCTAGCCTCAGCAATCAGACAACAAAAAGAAGTAAAAGGCATCCAGATCAGCAAAGAAGAAGTCAAACTTTCACTCTTTGCAGATGACCTGATACTCTGTAGAAAACCCGAACGACTCCATCAAAAAATTGCTGGAACTGATCAGGAATTCAGCAAAGTCGAAGGATATAAAATCAATGCACAGAAGTCTGTTGCATTTCTATACACCAATAATGAAACAGAAGAAAGAGAAATTAAGGAGTCGATCCCATTTACGACTGTGCCCAAAACCATAAGATACCTAAGGAATAAACCTAACCAGAGGCAAAAGATCAGTACCCTGAAAACTATAGAACACTTATGAAAGAAACTGAGGAAGACACAAAGAAATGGAAAAACATTCCATGCTCATGGATTGGAAGAACAAATATTGTGAAAATGTCTATGCTATCCAGAGCAATCTACACATTCAGTGCAATCCCTATCAAAATAACACCAGCATTTTTCACAGAGTTGGAGCAAATAATTCTAAAATTTTATGGAACCTGAGAAGACCCGAAATAGCCAAAGGAATGTTGAAAAAGAAAACCAGAGCTGGAGGCATCATAATTCTGGACTTCAAGTTCTTTTGCAAAGCTGTAGTCATCAAGACAGCATGGTACTGGCACAAAAACAGACAACACAGATCAATGGAACAGAATAGAGAACCGAGAAATGGACCCTCGACCCTATCATCAACTAATCTTCAACAAAGCAGGAAAGAATAGCTAATGGAAAAAAAAGACAGTCTCTTCAACAAACACTGTTGGGAAAACTGGACAGCCACCTGCATGCAGAAGAATAAAACTGGACCACTTTTTTACATCATATAAAAAAATAAATTCAAAATGGATGAAAGACCTAAATGTGAGACAGGAATCCATCAAAATCCTAGAGAAGAGGAGCATTTGGGTGACTTGTCAGTTGAGCATCTACCTTCAGCTGAAGTCACGATCCCATGCTCTTGGGATGGAGCACCCCATCGGTGCTCACCACCTGACCACCAGTAAGCCAGGGAGGTCACCCACTATAGCAGAGTTCTAAAAGTTCTGATTATGCATTGCACTGCTCATAATACTTTGCAGTAGGTTGCTTAACCAGTCTCCTTCCCCATGTGTATCCTCTGATATATTGCCCTAGACTCATGTCTCCACATCTCCTACCTTCCAAATAGTGGTCACTTTAATGTTTGTAGAATTGTAGCCATTTCTTTTCACTGATCTCCAATTGATTTCACGGGTGTTCAGAATGATTTGATAACTATCTAGCTGAATTCCAGGATCTAGACTAATTTAGGGTCCTCTACTCCTCTGCCATCTTAACTCCCTTCTCCAGAGCCACATTTTAACCATTTTCAAATGTTTGTATCAGGGATATTCAGGGTGCTGTGCAATTGTCATTACTGTCTATAGCCAAAATTTATCCATCACACAAACATAAAATCTGTAACCATTAAGCAGTTAACACCCCATTTTTCCATTTCCCCAGACTTTGTTACAACTAATTGACTTTTTCTTTATTAATTTACTCCTCCAAAAGCCTCATACAAGTTGAATCATACAATATTTGTCATTTTGTGTCTAGCTACTCTTAGTGTTTTTAAGCTTCATCCACATTGTAGTATGTATCATGTATCTCTTCGTTCTTTTTTTTTTTTTTTTTAAGATTTTTATTTATGTATTTGACAGAGAGAGACAGCCAGCAAGAAAGGGAACACTAGCAGGGGGCGTGGGAGAGGAAGGAGCAGGCTCCCAGCAGAGCAGGAACCCGAATGCAGGGCTCAATTTCAAGACTCTGGGATCATGCCCTGAGCCGAAGACAGATCCTTAATGACTGAGCCACCCAGGCGCCCCTTTTAATGACTGAATAAAACCCCTTGTGTATATACATGTACCACATTATGTATATCCATTCATCTGTTAATGAACATTTAAAACTGTTTCCATTTTTTGGTATTATGAATAATTCTACAATCAACATTGGCATACAGATACCTGAGTCCCTCTTTTTAATTCTTTTAGGTATATACTTAGGAGGTGGAATTGCTTAGTTGTATGCTAATTCTAAGTATAGTACCTCAAGCACTGGCAGTTTCCCTCAGTGGCTGTATAATTTTACATTACCACCATCAATGTGAGAAGATTCCAATTTATCCACATCCTTACCAATAGTTGTTATTTTGTGTGTGTGTGTGTGTGTGTGTGTGTGTGTGTATGTGTGTGTGTGTGTTTTAATGACCACCCGAATGGATGTAAACTGGTAACTCTTTCTGGTTTTGATTTGTACTTCCATAAGAACTAGTGATGTGAACGTATTTTCATGTGTTTATTGGCCATTTGTGTATTTTTGCTGGATAAATATTTATTTAGGTCCTCTGGACATTTTTACATTGGGTTGCCTTTTGGTTGTTGAAATGTTAAATAGGAAAAGTATAGTTGCTAAAGTCATTGATTATTCTAGAGTGGATGAGCAGAAAGCAAATTTAATGAAAATTTCTCTTTGTCTTTGTTTTTCAGCAGTTTGATACAATATGTGGTATGTGTATACGTATACATACATATAAAATTCATCTCGGTTCTTGAATTTGTGGATTGATGCCTTCAATTTTTATAAAATTCTCAGCATTTTTTTTACAATATTGCTTCTATATCATTATCTCTCTAAATGCTAGACATTTTTACCATGTGCTATATGTCTCTTAGGATCCATTTTGATTTTGGCTTTTTTTTTCTTTGTGTGTTTTAATGTACCTGTTGTCTACTGAACTCTTTCCTTGTTCATTTATTTTCTTTTTCTCTGCCTTATCTTTCATTAAACATGTCTAATGAATTCTTCATTTCATGTAATACCTTTCACTCTTTTACTTTCCATTTGACTCTTTCTAAAAATAATGGATTGTAGATTTCTGGTATAATTCTCCATCTTTCTCTTTATTTTTATGAAGATATTAATTGCAGTTATTTTTAAATCTCTATATGATAATTCCAGTATCTGACTCACCTTGGGTCTGTTTTTCCTCTTGGTTTCAGTTACTTGTAGTGTTTGTTTGTATGTCTTTAAATTTCTAATGAGATGACTCACATTAAGGCTGAGAAATTTTGTAGGCTCTGGATGCTGTTACCTTCCTACAAAACGTTACAACCATTTTCTTCGGTCAGCAAACTGAGTACCAGTGGTTTTAGTCTTTGTTCAGGCTGACATACTTCAGTATCTTACCTTCCTTCCTAAAGTATGGTCCTTCTGGGGTCTCAGCCAAATCTGTATTGTTTACCAAGGCCCTTCCATGTTGGCAGGGCTTTAATTTGACCTTTCCCTCAGTCCCATGCAGCTGCTGAAATCTCTCCTAAACTCTTCAGGCTTGTAGACTGTTTTTTGATGAATTTTCTGGTATTAAAAATCTGCACATATAGATCTTAAGAGTTGGTTAAAATTGGCTAATGACAGTTAAGACTCATTTTCCACTTGGGCTGTAGTCTTCCATACCAGGAAATAAAAAATGCCCTCAGGGAAAAAGCCAAGATGAATGTGGAATTCACCGGTACTTCTGTTCTCTCAAATATCGTAATCTCTCAAGTCTTACTGATTATTCTCCAATTCCTTCAAACCATTGCTTTGTCTATTTTATCCAGTTTTCATAGTTGTTTTCAGTGAAAGAGCTGCCCTTATGTTACTCCATTACTGATGGAATGCGAGTCTGATCATTTTCTTGAACGAGGAAGATAAATGTGAAGAACTATTGCATATCAACTGAAATTAATTATTATGATATGTATTTCATTGTAAAAAGATAATTGTATGTACATAGGTAATAAATTTTATTGCTTTTTCATTACAGTGTGGTTCAGTCATTCTCAAAATTCCACTTAAAGAATCATCTCCAAGAAATGCTGCATATAAGTACTTGAACTGTGTGGACTATATCTGAATAGTAGAGTCAAATATGTATTATAACAAACCAATTGCTCTTATCTCACTGACTTTTAATTATCTTCTTAGTTATTTTTCTCTTCTACTTGCTGTGTTCTTAAAACAGGGACTAAAATAGGCAGTTTATTTGGGATTATTTTGGTGTTCCCAGTGTAAGTACAAGGGTTCTTAAAGTGGAAGACAGAGAGATGGCACTGTGAAGAGTAGGCCTGCCTGATATTGCTCCCTTTGAGCAGGAGTGAGCTGTGAGCCTAGGAAAGAAGACAGCTACTAGATGCCAGAAAAAGCAAGGAAACAGATTCTTCCCTATAGCCTTCAGAAACGTAATAGTTTGTGATAATTTGTTATGGTAGCCAAAAAAAACTAATATAGAAGTCAACATATAATATCTAAAATTGATACAAGGACGTAGCAAAGGACATAGTATGATATGAATGTAAATATCAGAACTAAAAGAAAGTGGTTGTTTCTGGAAGCAGCAGGGGAAAAAACTGGTTTTTATTGTTGTTATGAGCAATTTTAGCATCACTTGTTTTTTTTAAACATGAATGATTCAATGAAAAATAAGAATTAAGTTTTAAAAAGAACCCCAACAAACTAAGGGGATTGTTTATATGGTAGAAAAACCGGTTTGCTCTTCTAGAGTAGAGGATTCAGCTAAGCTGAGCTGTAGGTGATCTTTTCATTGTTCTTAACTTTTACCTCTAACCAGCAATTATCTTTCAAACTTTTCTGTTCTCCTCACCTCAAACATATTTATTCTTCCTTCTCATACTCTAACACTATAGAATAAACAACAGGACTAACAGGAAAAAAAGGCTTGCTTATCATAACTTTCAGCAGGAAAACAGTGTATTTTCACTTGCAAGTTAATTGCAGAGCGGTTAGTAGAACTCAAAGCATTACATTACACATATTATTAACAGGAAACTTGAAGATAGAGGGAAATGTGGCTGGAGAATATCTCCACTTGAAACGAACTCTGGCAAAATTTTAAAAAGGAGTATAACAATACAGAGATAGTGTGAGTTTTAGAGAAAGAGCAAATGCAAGATGCTTCTAGTGAAAACTGCTTCAAAAATGACCATTCTAAGACAAAATGATCTCCTGTATCTACAGGCTTTGAATATACACTGGTTATCCCAATTCATTTGTCATGTAATCACATATACTGTCTCGTTTTTGTTATTGTTCCTGGTGTATGTGCATGTGTGTGTAATTTTCACAATGCATTATAAATTATTAGAAAGCAGGAACAGTTCTTTCCTTTTTTTTAAAGATATACTACTCAATGTTTAGCATTCTTATATGCATACATAAGGCACTTTAACTGTTGAGTAAATAATACGAAGATGTTTTACATTGAAAAAGATGAATAATTAAAGATATACCTTGTTCTTTCTCTTCTTTTTTATTCCTCTCTATTATTAAGTTTTCCCTGTTCCCTACTAAGTGGTTCATCTAGGCTTCCTGCCAAAGCTAATTCAACATTCTGACGATTAGACATTATAAGCTACTGAAGTTATAAATTTGAATAGCACTGAAGGAGCATATCCCTATAGCATTCTTTATAGTCCAACAACATGCATTTGCAATAGCATGGGAATTCAATAAAACACTAAAGAAGAACCAAAGGTACCTTCAATATGATTATAATTTTAATTGCTTTATCTACATACTTATGCTCTGTTGAAAAAAACCACCAGAGTAGTTTGTAACTGGCAGCAGTTTTGGCCCAGTGGACTTTTGAGAATGTCTGGACACATTTTTATTAGTTACAACATGGATGGTGCTACTAGTATGTAGTGAGTAGAGGCCAGAGATGCTGCTTAACATCCTACAATGCACAGGAAGGCTTCCCACAACAGTTATTTGTCCCCAAATGTCAGTAGTGCTGAGACTGAGAGATCCTGCGTTAGAAGAATGAAGAGGCCAAATAGGAAATGAGAAAACATTTTCTTAGAAGTATTCATAATATATTTATCATGGATTCTGATCTTTCCAACATAATTTAACAAATAATAGTTTTCTTTACTTAATTCAGATAATTTAATGAGTACTTATGTGTAAAGCATTGTGCTGTGTACTGAAAAGAATACAAAGAAAAAAATTTAGAGCACAAAAAAATTTAAGCCACCATCCTTGTCTATCAAAAACTGACAGTATAATAAGGAAAATGTGACATAATTAAGTATAGCAACATGTAATTAAACTTAAAATGAATGATACAGATAATGACAATTATCAAACAGTAAAGAATACAGGAAAGAAATCAGGGTGGACTAGAATGTCTACTCAAGACCTGACAACGTGGTATTTATTTATGTCCTAAAATGGATTAAATTTAGATAGGTGAAGATGAAGAAAAAAAGTACTTCATGTGAGAAGCGTGGTTAAGTTAAGATAGTAAGAAGCTACGCAGATTACCTACAGCAAAAGTTGGGTGTTCAAATGAACACCAGTCCATAGAGTTGGGAAGACACAGGGGCAGGACCAGGGAAGTCTTAAATGAGTAATGCTGTTATTGCGAAGTCACTGAGGAGTAGCTGACATTGCTTTGATGAGGGAAATAACATATGAAAGTAGATGTCAGAAGTGTATTAGAGTTCTCCAAAGAGAATAACAGCATATGGATATCAATATTAATATAGATATAGATATGAATATACATAGATATAAGTATAAATATAGACACAGATATAGATGAAGATATTGATTATAAGAATTGAGTCACACTGTCATGGAGGCCAAGAAGTTCAAAATCAGCCATCTGAGAGCTGGAAAACCAGGACAGTAAGTGATGTAATCAGTTCTGACAACCAGGGGGCCAGTGGTTTAAGTCTGGGAGTCCTAAAACCTGAGAATCAGGACTACCAATGTCCTAAGGCAGAAGATGAATGTCACAAACTGTATATAGACAATTTAAAGATAAAAAAGAGAGAGATTATTTGCCCTTCCTTGACCTTAATGTTCCATTCTGGCACCCAGTGGATTGGAAGACACCGGCCCACATTGGTGAGGGGATACTTTTTACTTAGTTTACTGAAACAAATGCAAATCTCTGCCCAAAACTCCTTCAAAGACACACCAGAAATAGTGATTTTTTAAAAAATTTAAATTCAAGTTAATTAATATATAGGGTATTATTAGTTTCAGGAGTAGAATTTAGTGATTCAACAGTTCCATATAACACCCAGTGCTCACTGTAACAAATGCTCTTCTTACTGCCCATCACCCAGTTGCTCCATTGCCCCATCCACCTCCCCTCAGTTTGTTTCCTATAGAGTCAATTATGATTTGCCTCCCTATTTTTATTTTATTTTTCCTTCCCTTCCCTACGTTCATCTGTTTTTTTTTCTGAGATAACATATGAGTGAGATCATACGATGTTTGTCTTTCTCTGACTTCTTTTGCTTAGCATAATACACTCTACTTCCATCCTTGTTGTTGTAAATGGCAAGATTTCATTCATTTTGATGGCTAATATGCCAGTGTGTGTGTATCACATCCTCTTTATCCATTGATCTGCCAGTGGATATCTGGGCTCTTTCCATGTTTTGGCTATTGTGGACATGGCTGCTATAAACACTGAGGGGCAGGTGCCTCTTCAGATCACTATTTTTGTATCCTCTGGATAAATATCTACTACTGCAATTGCTGGGTCTACCGCAGTTCTATCTTTAACTTTTTGAGAAACCTCCATACTGTTGTCCACAGTGGCTGCACCAGTTTGCATTCCCACCTATAGTGTAAGATATTTCCCCTTTCTCTGCATCCTCCTCAAGATCCGTTGATAATTGAATTGTTAACTTTATTCATTGGTGTAAGTTGGTATCTCATTGTGGTTTTGATTTCATTTCCCTGATGCCAAATGATCTTGAGCATTTTTTCATGTCTGTCAGCCATTTGTATGTCTTCTTCAGAGAAATGTCTGCTCATGTCTTCTGCCCAATAGTTGATGGGATTATTTGTTCTTTGGGTGTTGAGTTTGATAAGTTCTTTATAGATTTTGAATACTAGCCCTTTATCTGATATGTCATTTGCAAAAAACTTTTGCCATTCCGTAGGTTGCATTTTAGTCATGTTGATTGTTTCCTTTTCTGTACAAAAGCTTTTTATCTTCATGAAGTCCCAAGAGTTCATTTTTCCTTAGGTTTCCCTTGTCTCAGAAAATTATTAAGCCTTTGTCTAAACTTCACTTCTCTTGTTGATAAAAATTGGGATAATGCTTTAAAAATAATATTTTTCAAAGCTGTTTTTTCCTTTCATTCATTCACTAAATTCCTATACAGTGTTCTACATCCTAAGTCTCATATTAGGTGCTTGGACAGAGTGGAATAAAACCAGCAGACATAGTTTCTATTCTAAAGCAGTGCCAAATTGCTGCAATGTTTTTCAACCTCTAGACCAAATATGGAGGTGGACTGTAAACTTGTAAACAATTTTTCAAATGAGACATGTCTAACAAGAAGTTGCTGTGGCCAAGAACGAAGAGATTACTGCCTGTGTTCTCCTCTAGGATTTTGATGGATTCCTGTCTCACATTTAGGTCTTTTATCCATTTTGAATTTATTTTTTTATATGTTACATGTAAAAAAGTGGTCCAGTTTTATTCTTCTGCATGCAGGTGGCTGTCCAGTTTTCCCAACAGTGTTTGTTGAAGAGACTGTCTTTTTTTTCCATTAGCTATTCTTTCCTGCTTTGTTGAAGATTAGTTGATGATAGGGTCGAGGGTCCATTTCTCGGTTCTCTATTCTGTTCCATTGATCTGTGTTGTCTGTTTTTGTGCCAGTACCATGCTGTCTTGATGACTACAGCTTTGCAAAAGAACTTGAAGTCCAGAATTATGATGCCTCCAGCTCTGGTTTTCTTTTTCAACATTCCTTTGGCTATTTCGGGTCTTCTCAGGTTCCATAAAATTTTAGAATTATTTGCTCCAACTCTGTGAAAAATGCTGGTGTTATTTTGATAGGGATTGCACTGAATGTGTAGATTGCTCTGGATAGCATAGACATTTTCACAATATTTGTTCTTCCAATCCATGAGCATGGAATGTTTTTCCATTTCTTTGTGTCTTCCTCAGTTTCTTTCATAAGTGTTCTATAGTTTTCAGGGTACTGATCTTTTGCCTCTGGTTAGGTTTATTCCTTAGGTATCTTATGGTTTTGGGCACAGTCGTAAATGGGATCGACTCCTTAATTTCTCTTTCTTCTGTTTCATTATTGGTGTATAGAAATGCAACAGACTTCTGTGCATTGATTTTATATCCTGCCACGTTGCTGAATTCCTGTATGAGTTCTAGGAATTTTGGGGTGGAGTCTTTTGGGTTTTCCACATAGAGTATCATGTCATCTGCCAAGAGTCAGTGTTTGACTTCGTTACCGATTTGGATGCCTTTTATTTCTTTTTGTTGTCCGATTGCTGAGGCTAGGACTTATGGTACTATGTTGAACAACAGTGGTGAGAGTGGACATCCCTGCAGTGTTCCTGACCTTAGGGGAAAAGCTCTGTTTTTCCCCATTGAGAATGATATTTGCTGTGGGCTTTTCATATATGGCTTTTATGATATTGAGGTATGTTCTTTCTATCCCTACAATGTGAAGAGTTTTAATCAAGAAAGGATGCTGTACTTGTCAAATGCTTTTTCTGCTTCTATTGAGAGGATCATATGATTCTTATCTTCTCTTTTATTTATGTAATGTATCACACTGATTGATTTGCAGATGTTGAACCAACTTTGCAACCCAGGAATAAAGAAAGTAAAGAGAAAAAAAAATTGAAATACTAAACAATCGTGGGGAAAAAAACCAAAAACAATGAATTCTGTATGCTATATCCCCATCACTGGAGTTTTGCAGTTCTAAATAATGGGTAAACTTGGTCTTGGCTGGATGTTCTTGCTGATCTTCTGGGGGGGCATGTTCTGGTAATTCTCAAGTGTCTTTGTCCTAGGTGGAATTGTACCACCCTTGCCAGGGGGTCAGGCTAAGTAATCTGCTTCAGATTGCTCTATGTGGCTTTTGTTCCCTGAAGGCTTTCCAACACAGCTTTAGAGGATGAGAATGAAAATGGTGGCCTCCAAATCTCCAGCTCCAGAGCTGAGAGTTCTGGGCCCCACTTCTCAGTGCAGCCTGGGGGAAATCCAGTCAATCACTCCTGTCTCCCTTGGACTCCCATCTGCACTCCGCACTCACCCAGCCTGTGACTGAGCATTTCTATCTCAGTCACGTGACCCGTTTCGAGTCTCCAAACCCTGCAGACTTCTGTGGTATGTTCCTCCCGGGGTAGGAAGGGGTGTCTCACCAGTTCTGCCATGGTTCGTGGTGTATGGCAACCCCGAGCTGAGAGCCCACTCCTGGGCTCGCTAAATGTACCCAGCTTTCCCACTCCGATGCCTGGTAATTCTGCCATAGTCAAGCACCCCCGGTCTTCTTATGACCCCAAGGATCTTGAGACCACACTGTCCCGCCTAGGACTCCGCCCTGCTTTGCCATCTAAGCACCTTTCAGGCAGGGACGTCCCTCACCGGAGCAGACTTCTAAAAGTTCTGATTTTGCGTTCTGTTGCTGTATCACTTTCTGGTGCCGGCTTATGGAGGCTCCCTCCCCCTGAGGTTTATCTTCCCATGAATCTCTTTGGATTCACTTCTCTGCACCTTCTACCTTGCAGAAAGTGGGCGCTTTTCTATTTTTAGAGTTGCATTTATTCCTTTTTCAGATCTCTGGTTGAGTTTGCAGGTGTTCAGAATGATTTAATAGCTAGCTAGGTGAATTCCTGGGACCAGACTAAACTAAGGTCTCTTACTCCTGTACCATCTTGGAATGATACTCTCTTTTCTCATGTTAAAGTATTTATAAAGTCAAATAAGTAGTCAGAAATTTCCTTTTTATGCACTGAATTTAAGTAATGGCAGGTAGGTAATCTTGGTGTTTAAGAGCTTAGAGTACTTATCTGATGGAAAAAAATTTGTAGTCACATTTTAAAAGCTGAAAGAAGCAAATGAAGTTAATTATAAAAATATAATGTAACTCAGTATATCTACCATATTATTTTTGAATGTATTCAGTATTTTTTAAATTAGCCTTTTTTATACTAAGTATTTTTAATCTGGTATATATTTTACACTTAATGTGGATCTCAGTTCCTTCTTTCAGTTACTTGGAAAAATTAATGAATCACTCTGTGTCTCAATATCCCAATTTTAACAATGGCAACAGTTACAAAAATTAAATTAGATAATATATGACATGCCTGGCAAATAATAAGTGTTACATAAGTCTTAGCTACTTTCTTTAAAAAGGAAAATAAGTTCAAACAGGTGAATGTGGCAATAATGACCACACTGCCGTAAGGCAAAGATCATATTTGAGGGATTAAATTGTAACCCTTAAACACTCATCTCTTTTCCTTGGACAATGCTAGACACACACACATCTCTCCAACTCCTTGTTTTAATTATTTTTAAAAAGAAGCAAAATCATTATTGGTTCATCAATTGTGACTCATGTACAACACTAATATAAGATGTTAGTAACAAGGAAAACTGGTGGGGGCATCTGGGAAATAAATATCTTTACTTTCTACTCAATTTTTCTGTAAATTCAAAACTACCCTAAAAAGTAAATTCTGTTAATTAAGAACATGCCTAAAAGGCAAATGCCATGACTACTATTAGTTCTTGCTACATCTTAGTTGTGACAGAATCCATCACTGAAAGTGGTAGCATTATTAAAGGTATCAATAAGAGAAGTTTATAGTTAAAAATATAGCTTAATGTTTTCTCTTTTAGTAGTCATTCATTATCCACCTCTTTTTAAGTAATATATGGAAAGCTTAAGCATGAAAAGGTCATTTTTACTCCATGGTCATTGGGGTGGACAGTGGGCAATTATTGGTGGCATTCTGATGCTAATGGCAGAAATACTCCATATATTTTTATACACTATTGCCAGTTTTGAGAATATTTTCTTTTCCTAATTTCAGGTTGGGTGGGACTATATCAGCATACAAGATAGTACCAGATGAAATAGAAGAAATCAAGGTATAGTATGCCATTTTTCATCTCTAAGAAGACTTAGTATCTCGCCGGGTAGGTGGGGGAAGCATTGCTTTTTCTTTATACTATTTAATTTTGGGGTGTGTTGGGACCTCATTTAATTCACAGTTATCCTATTTGAATTAGAAAATATAATAATCCCTATCAGATTTCAATTACCATTATCAATGCATTTCTATGAAAATTATTTGGAAGATCAAACAGGAGCACTTCATGTGAAATTCACTGAAAAGCTACTTAAGAAACACCGTATATAAGTATTAGTGTGCATAATGAATAATCTTTCTATCTTGTTTTAATTTATTTTCCCTGTAAGCTTTTGCTAATTACAAATAATACCAGTCTTCTAGAAAATATTTTCTGGTTCCATTGAAAACACAGTATGCCAATTGTAATTTAAAATTTATAGTACATTGAATGAAAATGTGACCTTACTCTTTGAAAATTACATAATCTGCATTCTTCTGTTTTTAACATTTTACTCAATCCTATGGACTGTTAGTCTTCTGGCATATCATGTGGCCCTTCCCCAAGAGCAATTTACAATCTAAGAACTGAACTTACTATCTATTATATAAATAAAATTTAATGACTGGAAAGCAATAGTCAAGGATAACAATACTGAGTTAAATTGTTAACAATGACATTTAAAGATCAGAACAAATCATCAAGCTTGATTTTATCAAGCTTTCCAAAATCGAGTTCAATAAATTTAAATCTTAGTTAATAATTGTTCATTTGCTCACATTATTTTCAAATCAGTTAATGTCATTGGTCTTTATTATGTAATATACTGTTAGTTTCAATATGTCTGGTGTTCTGGATAAGCAATACCAGAAATTAATCCAATAATTATATTCTAGCAGAAAAAGAAAAACAGGAGTGTGAAAAAGTTCATTCGAACTTGATAAATTCATAAAATACTTTGATTGAGAGAATCCTTAGGTCCAATCCAGCTTGTGTTGCTATTAACTTAAAGAGGAGATACAAGAGAAGGAATAAGTTTGAGAGGAAAGAGGGTAAGTTTTAGACTTACTAAATTTGAGGTCCCTCTCAGGTAACCAAATACCCATTAATTTGTTGGTTAAATCAGCCAGAACCTCAGATCAAAGATAATTTTATCTTTCAGTTGATATTGGGATTTGTCCTTACCAAAGAATTACTTGAGGCCGTGCTAGTTAATGGAATCACCTAAAAATTATTGCAGTAATAGCAATAGACCAAAACTGTTGACCCATCCAAGAACCAAAGGATTCGTATATTTTTTTATTAGTTTAATTAATTAGAAGAAACTTTGCCTATTTTTTATAGTGACTTTTCTCTAAAGAAGTAATTTTTTCATTGTGTTTTTTGAAATTCTAGAATTATAAGAGTTATCCCTCAGTAGATTCCTTAAAAAAAACATGATTCATGGATGACATTACTATATTATTTTTTAAATTAATTACTAGTATTACATCTAAAACATCTTCAGAGAGTTTGAAACCTGAGGCATAAATAATATGAAATTGATTATTGTTTCAAAAGTGTTGGAAGCAAACCTGTTATAAAATATTTCATCAACATTTTTTTTTTATGGCACCATTAGCATTTTCAAACTGAAATCAGATATCTTCTTGTTTTGATTGGAGGAAATGTGAAACATCTGGTTGCAATGTTCATTTTAGTTCGTAAATAACTCAGTAATTTTCAATTATCTGAATAGTACAATTGAGTTTAAATTTGAAATACATCCACAATATACCATGTGTAAATAAATATGCATGTGTATTTTTATTATTAAAATATGATTAATAAAACATAATTCGGTTTTTACAAAGTATGGTAATCTTCACAATATTTCTATCACCAGAAATTATTATTTTGTTCATACATAGTTTGAATTAAGCATTTATTGATTGATTACAATAAATTACCACATAGTGAATGCTTGGCCAAAAGCTGAAGGGATAAAGTGAAAATGCTTTCCTGGCCCAATCATGACCATCTGTTCCACCCAATACCCTGAGTTATTATTTCACATTCCTTTTATTTATTTTTATACACTTCCCTAAATATTATGATTTATTCATGTTTGAATTTTATATGAATTGAATCACAGTGTATGCATTCTCTCGCGCTTTCCTTGGTTTAGCACTGTAGGATTTATTCATATTGTTATCTATAGCTAAGATTTTGGGGGGTTTTTTTGTTCTTTTTTTGTTTTTTGGTTTTTTTGCTGTAAAATACTCCATTGTGCCACAAATTATTGAGACATCCTACTCTTGATGGACATTCACCTTGCTTCCATTTGGAGCTATTATAAAAAATGATGATATAAAATCTTACAAAAGCATCCTGTGTAAGAGTCTCTTTGAGGTATATACTGAGAAATGGAATTCCTGAGTTTTAAGTAATGTGTATTTTCAACTTTTCTGTATGAAATCAAACTGTTTTCCACATAGTTATGGCAGGTATACTACCACCTTGGTTGTATTTATTTTAGATAGAAATATTTAAATATTAATTCTTTATCTGTAATTTATATCGGGATGACTAAACTTACAAAATATTTTTCGAATGTATCTTTATTTTCCCAGCCCAATTTATTGAAAAAACCAATTTGTCCCCTACTGGTTTGAATTGCCTCATTTATCATATACTAAATTTTCATATGCCTCAATACACACATACACATACATAAGTCTTTCTTTTCCTGAACTTTTATTTCATCAATCTATTTATTCCATTGCTAGCACCATCCTGTTTTGGTTATAATGCTTTTTAAAAAATAACAGGAAAGGTTTGTGAATTTTTTTTTTTATACTGTTGACTCATATATTAAGTTTATCAAGTTTCAAAAGTATTCCTACTGAGGAAACTTGTGGTTCTAGCCAAGATCCAGTAGCTCTGTTCTTCTCAAATCTTCTCTTTTATAACTCAAAATTCCTGGACATTACAATATAAACAAGTATAGAAAGACTCTGAGGGTAGGAGGAAGAAATCAGTCTTTCTAAGGACTTTAGGACTTGAGGAATGACACAGCAATGAGCTACGTAGATTTCCTTTTTGCCTCCTATTTAATCTCAACAGGACACTGATGAAGGCTCCAATCTGGAAACACCAACAGGCACAGACAAAACAAAACAAAAAACACCTTGGAAAGCCTGTCCTTCAAGCCATAGGACCCAGCACAATGCATGTAGAGTAAATAATGAACTGTTTAAAAAGCAGGAAGTAAAGGGTGACTAAATGGAAGTAAATTTTCTGCATTTCACTTGAAATTATAAATGTTAAAACCAGTAGACAGCGATAAATTATATTTGTAATTATAATATAGAAAGCATCCACTCAAAGCAACCACTAGAAGCAATGTACAAAACAATATACTCAAAACGAGGACAAGGGTAGACTAACAGAACAAAAGCCTTTGGTAATACCTTACTCCAGCCAAACACCAATGGGGAAACTACTTAGCTCCCCCACAGTTTTAGCAGAGCCGAACAGGAAGCTGATCTTCCACCTCACTCCTGCTACCCCCAGAAGCAAAGCTTTGAATCCCTCCCCTGGTAGTGTTTATTGACAGGGCTGAGGAAGGAGTTCTTCAGACACCCACACTCCCACAAAATAGGCAGTGCTCTGATTTCCCTGCTAGGATATTGTAGATGGGCCTAGTGGGTAGTTGATCTTCCATTAGCTCAGGGGAAACAGGGAAATGTTCTGCTTCCTATAGCAAGGTATTGTTAGTGGAGTCTAGTGATGAGCTGAGTCTCTACCCCTATCCAGCAGCAGTAAGACTAAAGAGACAGCACATGGTGGAGCTACTCACCACTCTCCTTTACCTTCCCTTTCCTATGTCTCTGAGGCCTATAAGGGAGGTTTGACTCCATCCCTGTCTGCATCAATAAGACTAAATGAGATGGGGATAATTGATATTCCATTCTCAGTAAGCATTAACCATCTACTTACCGCCTTGGTTGTCAGCAGGGCCCAGCAATGAGCTGAACATCTACCCCTACTATCAATAATATGGAGCAAGGTGTGCCCCACTTTTTGACAGAAAGGTCTTGGCAGGGCCAAGAGAGGACCTAAACTTTTATCCTACTGTCTTTAATGAAGCAGTATGAATGAGTGCCTCAATTTTGCCAGAGTGGTGTCAGGGGGGATCCACAAAGAAGCTGAACATACATATTTATATTGCCCACATAGTATACTATAACAAAGGGACATCTGCTAAAAAAGAAGATTAAATAAGATCTAGAGTCTCATAATATCCAAAATGTCCTGGGTACAGTAAAAAATCATCATACCAAGAACAGGGAAAATCACAACTTCAGTGGGGAAAAAAACAGTCAACAGATACCAACACAAAGATGAATCAGATGTTAGAATTGTCTGACAAAGGTTTCAAAGCAGTTATCATAAAAATGCTTCAACAAGCAATTACTAATTTTCTTGAAACAAATGAAGAAAATAGAAAATTACAAAAGGGAACAAAATGTTAATTATAGAACTGAAAAATACAATCACCAATATAAATGGCTGATTGGGGGAGGGTGGTTAAATACGGTTCTGCCAGAAGGAAGTGGAACATGTTTCAAGTGCTGATATAAAGAACTGTCAATCACAAAGTCCAAATCCAGTTAAATTATTCTTCAGAAATGAAAGGGAAATGAGGACACATTCAGACAAAAGAAAACTTTAAGAATTTGTCACGAAAACCTACCCTGTGTGAATGGATAAATAAATTCTCCAAAGAGAATTGGAAAGAAAATGAAAAAACTTTAGATTAAGAAAGTAAGAAAAAGGAAAATGGTAACAGAAGAAGGCTTGAAACTTCGGAAAACAGCAGAATGGATAAATATAGTAGACTGTCTTTTCTTACAGTTTTCTTAAGTCACATTTGAGGGTTGAAGCAAAAATTTTAATTCTATATGATATGGTGCACAATGCACGTAGAGTAAATAATGAAGTGCTTAGAATGCAGGAAGTAAAGGGTGACTAAATGGAAATAAATTTTCTGCATTTCACTTGAAATTATAAATGTTAAAACCAGTAGACAGCGATAAGTTATATTTGTAATTATAATATAGAAAGCATCCACTCAAAGCAACCACTAGAAGCAATGTACAAAACAATATACTCAAAAACACTGTAAATTAAGATGGAATCCTAAAGTTTGTTCAAGTAATCCCCAATTAGGAATGAGAAACAAGACAGAAACAGAAGACAAATCATAAAATGACACGTTTAAGTCCTAAGATGTTAGTAATTGCCTTAAATATAAATAATTTAAATATGCCAGTGAAAAGACAGAAATTGATATAATGGGTTTTTAGAAATGATACGATGTTTATCATTCTCAAGAAACTCATTTCAAAAACAATGACATAAGTAGATTGAAAGTAAAAAGATATATTATGAAAATATTAATTTTTAAAGAAGAGGAACATTCTCAAGTCAGTAACCCGTATTTCTTTCTCAAGAAACTAGAAGAAGATGAGCCAGATATTGTCAAAGCAAGAAGACAGGTAATACTCAAGAACTGGTATCAGTGAAATTGAAAACAGTAAAACAATGGGGGAAAAATCAACAGAATAAAAAGCTGACTCTTGAAAACTCGGTAAAATTGATACATACTAGACTAACAAAGATAAAGGAGAAAAGATAAAATTACTGATACCAGGATTGAACAAAGACTATCACTACACATTTTCCATCAGTTAAATGGATAATTAGAAAATTCTATGAAAAACTTTATACTCATAAATTAGACAACTTAGCAGAAATGGACCACTTCCTCAAAACCCACAAACTACCAAAATTAACGAAGATCAAGTAGGTAATCTGCGTAGTCTTATAACCATAAAAGAAATTAAATTCATAATGAAAAATCTCCTAAAAAACAAATCTGCAGGCCCAGATGGTTTTACTGGAGTGCTCTACCAAACATTAAAAAAGAATTGACATCAATTTTAGTCAGTCTTTTCCAGAAAATAGAAGGGGAGGAAATACTACCCACCTTATTTTATGAGGCTAGTACTACTCTACTAACAAAATCAGAAAAACATAGTACAAAAAATAAAAACTGCAGACCAGTATTTATAATGAACTCAAAATCGACAGATATTACCAAATCAAATCCAACAAGGTATAAAAAAGTTATACACCACTACCAAATGGAATTTATTTGAGGTATGCAAAACTTGTCCAACATGAGAAAAGCAATCAGTCTAATCCACCATATCAACAAGCTAAAGAAGAAAGATTATATCAGTTGATGCAGAAAAAGCGTTTGACAAAATCTAAAATCCATTCGCGATAAAAAAAAAAAACTTTCAGCAAGCTGGTAATATAGGGAAACTTCCTGAACTTGATAAAGAACATCTACAAAAAACTTATTGCGAAAAACATGCTTAATAGTGAAAAAAATACGAATGCTCTCCTCCCAAGATCAGGAGCAAAGGAAGGCTGTCTGCTCCCACTACTTTTTTTTAACTGAGTACTAGAAGTTCTAAGTAGTACAATAAGGCAACAAAAGTATTAAAAGGCACAAAGTTTGGCAAGTAAGAAACAAAACTCCCTATTTGCAAATTATGTGTTTGTCTATATAGAAAAAAGCATCTACAGAAAAATTCCTACACCTAATAAGTCAAGTGAGTTAATTTGGGAATGTAAGATCAACACGCACACACAAAAACTCCAGTTGCATTTTTATAGGATCACAACAGTTGGAAACTGAAATTTAAAACAATACTATTTACCATCACTCCAAAGAAAGTTGAATACTTAGGTATACACTGAAGAACACACATATGTTAATCTGTATGCTGAAAACCATAAAACACTAAAGAAATAAAGGGACACCTAAAGAAATGGACAGACAAGCTATGTTCGTGAATTGAGAGATTGAATACACTAATGATATCAGTTCTTCCCCATTGATATATAGGTTTATGTAATTGCTATCAAAAACCCAACAAGTGGGGGCGCCTGGGTGGCACAGCGGTTAAGCGTCTGCCTTCAGCTCAGGGCGTGATCCCGGCGTTATGGGATCGAGCCCCACATCAGGCTCCTCGGCTATGAGCCTGCTTCTTCCTCTCCCACTCCCCCTGCTTGTGTTCCCTCTCTTGCTGGCTGTCTCTATCTCTGTCAAATAAATAAATAAAATCTTAAAAAAAAAAAAACCAACAAGTTTTTTTGTAGGCATACAATTATGTAAATTTATTATAGAATTATATGGAAAAGCCTAGTTCCTAGAACAGTTAACACAATTTTGAAAAAGAACAACAAAGTGGAGGGCGCCTGGGTGGCTTAGTCGTTAAGGGTCTGCCTTTGGCTCAGGGCGTGATCCCGGGGTCCTGGGATCAAGCCCCGCATCAGGCTCCCTGCTCCACTGGGAAGCCTGCTTCTTCCTCTCCTACTCCCCCTGCTTGTGTTCCCTCTCTCACTGGCTGTCTCTCTCTCTCTCTGTCAAATAAATAAATAAATTAATTAATTAATTAATCTTAAAAAAAAAAAAGAACAACAAAGTGGAAGGACTATCCAGTGATACTCTCTCCAGTAATGAGGTTTACAGTAATCAACATAGTGTAGTATTGGCAGAAAGACAGACACATGAAACAGAATAGACAACCCATAAGACTTGCATGGATATGTTCTCTATTTTTAAGATTTTATTTATTTATTAGAGAGGGAGAGAGCTTGCACAGGGAGAGAGTTTGCACAAGCAAGGGAAGCATCAGGCAGAGGGAGAAGCAGGCTCCCCGCCGAGCAAGGAGCCCGATGTGGGACTGGATCTCAGGACCCTGGGATCATGACCTGAGCCAAAGGCAGATGCTTAACAAACTCAGCCACCCAGGTGGCCCCACAGATATGTTCAATAGATTTTTTAATAGAGCTGCAAAAGCAATTCAGTGAATAACCTTCTCAACAAGTGATGTTCAACAATTAGATATCCATAACCAAAAAAAATGAACCTCAACCTACATCTCACACCTTATACAAAAATTAACTCAATTTTAGCCATTCTGACTAGTGTGAGGTGATATCTCATTTAGTTTTTATTTGTATTTCCCTGATGATGGGTGATGTTGAGGATCTTTTCATGTGTCTGTTAGCCATCTGGATGTCTTCTTTAGACAAATGTCTGTTTGTGGGGTGCCTGGGTGGCTCAGCCATTAAGCGTCTGCTTTGGCTCAGGTCATGATTGCAGGGTCCTGGGATCAAGCCCCGCATTGGGCTCCCTGCTCGGCGGGAAGCCCGCTTCTCGCTCTCACACTCCCCTTGCTTGTGTTCCCTCTCTTGCTGTCTCTCTCTGTCAAATAAATAAATAAAATCTTTAAAAAAAAATGTTTGTGCCTTCTGCCCTTTTCTTAACTGGTTTATTTGTTTTTTGGGTGTTGAGTTAGATAAGTTTTTTATGGATTTTAGATACTAACCCTTTATCAGATATATCATTTGCAAATATCTTCTGCTATTCCGTAGGTTGCCTTTAAGTTTTTGTGATTGTTTCCTTCACTGTGCAGATGTTTTTTATCTTGATGAAGTCCCAATCGTTTATTTTTGCTTTGTGTCCTTTGCCTCAGGAGACATATCTACTAAGAAGTTGCTACAGTTGATGTGAAAGAGGATACTTCTGTGTTCTCCTCTAGGATTTTGATGTATTCCTTTCTCACATTTAGGTCTTTCATACATTTTGAATTTATTTTTGTATGTGATGTAAGAAAGTGGTCCAGTTTCATTCTTTTGCATGTTGCTGTCCAGGTTTCTGAACAGCATTTGTTGAAGAGACAGTCTTTTTTCCATTGGAGATTTTTTCCTGCTTTGTTGAAGATTAGTTGACCATATAGTGATGGGTTCATTTCTGGGTCTTCTATTCAGTTCCATCGATCTGTGTGTGTATTTATGCCAGTACGATACTGTCTTGATCACCATAGCTTTGTGATGTAACTCAAAGCCTGGAATTGTGATGCTTCTAGCTTTGCTTTGCTTTTTCAAGATTGCTTTGGCTATTTGGGGTCTTTTGTGGTTCCATACACATTTTAGGATTGTTTGCTCTAGGTCTGTGAAAATGCTGTTATTTTGATAGGGATTGCATCAAATATGTAAATTGTTTTGGTTAGTACAGACATTTTAACAGTATTTGTTCTTCCAATCCATGAGCCTGGAATGTTTTTTCCATTTTTGTGCCTTCTTCAATTTCTTTCATCAGTTTCTTACAATTTTTAGTTTAAAGGCCTTTCACCTCTTTGGTTAAATTTATTTCTAGGCATTTTATTCTTTTGAATGCAATTTTAATTTTAAGATTTTATTTATTTATTTGACAGAGAGAGAGATAGCCAGCGAGAGAGGGAACACAAGCAGGGGAGTGGGAGAGGAAGAAGCAGGCTCCCAGCGGTGGAGCCCCATATAGGGCTCGATCCCAGGACTCTGGGATCACGACTTGAGCTGAAGGCAGACGCTTAACAACTGAGCCACCCAGGCGCCCCTGAATTATCTTATTCTAATAATTTTTTTGGTGCAGTATTAGGGTTACTATATATAGTATGTCATCTGCAAATAGTGATAGTTCTGCTTCTTCCTTTTCAATTTGGGTACCTTTTATTTCTTTTCTTACCTAAGTGCTGTGGCTAAGGCTTTTAATATTATATCAAATAAAACCAGTGAATGTTGACATCCTTGTCTTATTCTTGATCTTAGATAAAAAGCTTTGAGCTTTGAGCTTTTGAGTATGATATTTGCTCAGTCATTAAGGGTCTGCCTTCGGCTCAGGACGTGATCCCAGAGTCCTGGGATCGAGCCCTATGTGGGGCTCCACTGCTGGGAGCCTGCTTCTTCCTCTCCCACTCCCCCTGCTTGTGTTCCCTCTCTTGCTGGCTGTCTCTCTCTCTGTCAAATAAATAACTAAAATCTTAAAAAAAAAAAAGGAATAAGATAATTCAGTAAAGATTCAGGATATGAAATTATTTATACAAAGATCTGCTGAATTTCTATACACTAAAAATGAATGATCGGAAAAAGAAATCAAGAAACAATCCCCTTTACATTTTTGAACGTTTGATGGTATTCACCAGTGAAGCTGTGGGATCTTGAACTTTGACTTTGGGCGATATTTTTGATTACTGATTCAATCTACTTACTTGTGATCACTTTATTTTTTTTTCTATTTCTTCCTGATTAAGTCTTGTAAGATAGCATGTACCTAGGAATTTATCTTTTTTTTCTAGGTCGTCCGATTTATTGGCGTGTAATAGTTCATAGTAATCCTTTATGATCCTCTGTAATTCTGTGGTATAAGTTGTAACATCTCTTCATTTCTGATTTATTTGAGCCCACACTCTTTTTTTTCCTAGGGGAATCTAGCTTAAGTTTTGTCAGTTTTGTTTCTTTTTGGCAAAGAACCAGCTCTTAGTTTCATTGATCTTTCCTTTTGTCTTTTTAGTCTTTATTTATCTCATCCTGTTATTTATTATATCCTTCCTTATACGACCATTGGACTTGGTTTGTTCTTCTTTATCTAGTTCTTTCATATGTAAATTTAGATTGAGATTTTTCTTGTTTCCTCAAGTAGGCTTGTATTGCTATGGATGTCTCTCTTAGAACTGCTTTTGCTGGTGCAGTAGATTTTGGTATTTCCTTTTTTTATTTTCATTTTTCTCAAGGTTTTTTTTTTTTCCTTTTTACTTCTTTGATAACTCAGTGGTTCTTCAGTAGTATGTTGTTTAGTCTCCATGTATTTGTAATTTTTTCCAGTTTCTTTCTTGTAAGTGATTTCTTTTTTCTTTTTTTTCTTGAATAATCCCTGTCTTTATTTGTTTCTTTTGTTTTTTGGTTTTTTTTTTTGTTGTTGTTTTTTTAAAATATTTTTTATTATATTATGTTAGTCACCATACAGTACATCCCCGGTTTTTGATGTAAAGTTCCATGATTCATTAGTTGCGTATAACACCCAGTGCACCATGCAATATGTGCCCTCCTTACTACCCATCACCAGCCTATCCCATTCCCCTACCCCCCTCCCCTCCGAAGCCCTCAGTTTGTTTCTCAGAGTCCATAGTCTCTCATGCTTCACTCTCCCCTCTGATTATCCCCCTTTCTTTATTCCTTTCTTCTCCTACCAATCTTCCTAGTTCTTATGTTCCATAGATGAGAGAAACCGTATGATAATTGTCTTTCCCTGCTTGAATTATTTCACTTAGCATTATCTCCTCCAGTGCCGTCCATGTTGCAGCAATGTTGAGAAATCGTTCTTCTTGATAGCTGAGTAATATTCCATCGTATATATGGACCACATCTTCTTTTTTTTTTTTATTTTTTTTATTACATTATGTTAATCACCATACAGTATATCCCTGGTTTTTTTTTTTTTAATGATTTTTTATTATATTATGTTAGTCACCATACAGTACATCCCCGGTTTATCCCTGGTTTTTGATGTAAAGTAGGATGATTCATTACTTGCGTATAACACCCAGTGCACCATGCAATATGTGTCCTCCTTACTACCCATCACCAGCCTATCCCGTTCCCCCACCCCCCTCCCCTCTAAAGCCCTCAGTTTGTTTCTCAGAGTCCATAGTCTCTCATGCTTCATTCCCCCTTCTGATTACCCCCCTTTCTTTAAACCTTTCTTCTCCTACCGATCTTCCTAGTCCTTATGTTCCATACATGAGAGAAACCATATGATAATTCTTTCTCTGCTTAACTTATTTCACTCAGCATTATCTCCTCCAGTGCCATCCATGTTGCAGCAAATGTTGAGAAATCGTTCTTTTTGATAGCTGAGTAATATTCCATTGTATATATGGACCACAACTTCTTAATCCAGTCATCTGTTGAAGGGCATCTCGGCTCCTTCCACAATTTGGCTATTGTGGACAGAGCTGCTATGAACATTGGGGTGCATATGGCCCTTCTCTTCACTATGTCTGTATCTTTGGGGTAAATACCCAGTAGTGCAAATGGCTGGATCATAGGGTAGCTCAATTTTTAACTTTTTAAGGGACCTCCACACTGTTTTCCAGAGTGGCTGTACCAACTTGCATTCCCACCAAAAATGTAGGAGGGACCCCCTTTTTCCACATCCTCTCCAACAATTGTTGTCTCTTGCCTTGTCAATTTTTGCCATTCTAACTAACGTAAGGTGGTATCTTAGTGTGTTTTTGATTTAAATTTCCCTGATGGCTAATGATTTTGAACATTTATTCATGTGTCTGTTAGCCATTTGTATGTCTTCATTGGAAAAGTGTCTGTTCATATCTTCTGCCCATTTTATGATTTATTTGTTTCTCGTGTATTGAGTTTGAGAAGTTCTTTGTAGATCTTGGATACCAGTCTTTTATCTGTAGTATCATTTGCAAATATATTCTCCCATTCTGTGGGCTGCCTCTTAGTTTTTTGACTGTTTCCTTGGCTGTGCAGAAGCTTTTTATCTTGATGAAGTCCCACAAGTTCATTTTATCTTTTGTTTCTCTTGCCTTTGGAGATGTGACATGAAAAAGGTTGCTGTGGCTGATGTCATAGAGGTTGCTGCCTATGTTCTCCTCTAGGATTTTGATGGATTCCTGTCTCACATCGAGGTCTTTCATCCATTTAGAGTTTATCTTTGTGTATGGTGTGAGAGAGTGGTCAAGTTTCATTTTTTTTGCATATAGCTGTCCAATTTTCCCAGCACCATTTATTGAAGAGACTGTCTTTTTTCCACCGGATGTTTTTTCCTGCTTTGTCAAAAATTAGTTGCCCAAAGAGCCGAGGGTCCATTTCTGACTTCTCTATTCTGTTCCATTGGTCTGTGTGTCTGTTTTTGTGCCAATACCATGCTGTCTTTGTGATCACAGCTTTGTAGTACAGCTCGAAATCCGGCATTGTGATGCCCCCAGCTTTGTTTTTCCTTTTCAACAGTTCCTTGGAGATTCGGGGCCTTTTCTGGTTCCATACAAATTTAAGGACTATTTCTTCCAGTTCTTTGAAAAATGTCCTCGGTATTTTGATCGGGATAGCATTGAAAGTGTAGATTGCTCTGCGTAGCATGGACATTTTAACTATGTTAATTCTTCCAATCCATGAGCATGGAATATTTTTCCATCTTTTTGTGTCTTCTTCAATGTCTTTCAAGAGTGATTTGTAGTTTCTAGAATATAGGTCCTTTACATCTCTGGTTAGGTTAATTCCAAGGTAACGTGTGGTTTTTGGTGCTATTGTAAATGGGATGGATTCCCTAATTTCTCTTTCTTCAGTCTCATTATTCGTGTATAGAAATGCAACTGATTTCTGAGCATTGATTTTGTATCCCACCACATTACTGAATTGCTCTATAACTTCCAATAGTGTGGGAGTGGATTCTTTTGGGTTTTCCATATGGAGAATCATGTCATCTGCGAAGAGAGACAGTTTGACTTCTTCTTTGCCGATTTGAATACCTTTTATCCCTTTTTGTTGTCTGATTGCTGTTGCAAGGACTTCTAGTACTATGTTGAATAATAGTGGTGAGAGTGGGCATCCTTGTCGTGTTCCTGATCTTAAGGGAAAGGCTTCCAGCTTTTCCCCATCAAGAATGATATTTGCTGTAGGCTTTTCACAGATGGTTTTTATGAGATTGAGGAATGTACCCTCTATCCCTACACTCTGAAGGGTTTTAATCAGGAAAGGATGCTGTATTTTGTCAAATGCTTTTTCTGCATCTATTGAGAGAATCATATGATTTTTGAGTTTTTCTTTCTGGATAAAATCTAAGACACTGATAGATTTGCGAATGTTGAACCACCCTTGCATCCCAGGGATGAATCCCACTTGGTCATGATGGATAATCCTTCTAATGTACTGTTGGATTCTATTAGCCAGGATCTTGTTGAGGATTTTGGCGTCCATATTCATTAGGGAAATCGGTCTGTAATTCTCCTTTTTGATGGGGTCTTTGCCTGGTTTGGGGATCAAGGTAATATTGGCCTCATAGAATGAGTTTGATAGCTTTCCTTCTGTTTCTATTTTTTGAAATAGCTTTAGGAGAATAGGTATTATTTCTTCTTTGAATGTTTGGCAGAATTCCCCAGGAAAACCGTCTGGGCCTGGAGTTTTGTTTTTTGAAAGGTTTTTTATCACTGACTCAATCTCTTCATAGTTAATTGGCCTGTTTAAAAAATCAATTTCTTCCTCTTTCAGTCTTGGTAGTTTATAGGTTTCCAGGAAGTCCTCCATCTCTTCCAGATTGCTTAATTTATTGGCATAACGCTGTTGATAAAAGTTTCTAATAATCCTTCCAATTTCATTGGTGTTGGTTGTGACCTCTCCCTTTTCATTCATAATTTTATTAATTTGGGTCCTTTCTCTATTCTTTTGGATAAGTCTTGCCAGTGGTCTGTCAATTTTATTTATTTCAAAGAACCAGCTTCAGGTTCTGTTGATCTGCTCTACTGTGCTCCTGGTTTCTAATTCATTGATTTCTGCTCTAATCTTGGTCAACTGCTTCCTCGTGCGTGGATTAGGTCTGTCCCACTGTTGCTGTTCCAGCTTCTTGAGGTGAGAATATAAAAACTGCATTTTAGATTTTTCTATTCTTTTGAGTGAGGCTTGGATGGCTATGTATTTTCCCCTTAGGACTGCCTTTGCAGTATCCCACAGGTTTTGGACCATTGTGTTTTCATTCTTGTTGGTCTCCATAAATTGTTTAAACTGATTTTTGATTTCCTGGTTTATTGAATCATTCCTGAGCAGGACGGTTCTTAGTGTCCAAGTGTTTGAGTTTCTTCCAAATTTTTCCTTGTGGTTGAGTTCCAATTTCAAAGCGTTGTGGTCTGAGAATATGCAGGGAATAATCCCAGTCTTTTGGTATCGGTTGAGACCTCTTTTGTGTCCCAGAACATGGTCTATTCTTGAGAATGTTCCTTGGGCATTAGAATCGAATGAGTATTCTTTGGTTCTGGGGTGCAGTGTTCTATGTATATCTATGAGGTCCAACTTGTCGTGTATGGCATTCAAAGCCCTTGTTTCTTTGTTGATTTTTTGCATGGGTGTTCTGTCTATTTCTGATAGTGGAGTGTTGAGGTCCCCTACTATTAACGTATTTTTATCTATACGTCTCTTTATTCTGGTTAAGAGTTGGCTTGTGTATCTTGCTGCTCCCCTGGTGGGGGCATATATATTTATAATTGTCATATCCACTTGCTGGATACATCCTTTAAGAATAATATAGTGCCCTTCTGTGTCTCTAACTATAGTCTTTAGTTTAAAATCCAATCTGTCTGATATGAGAATTGCTACCCCAGCTTTCTTTTGAGGTCCATTGGCATGGAAGATGGTATTCCATCCCTTTACTTTCAGTCTGGATGTATCTTTAGGTTCAAAATGAGTCTCTTGTAGACAGCAAATGGATGGGTCATGTCTTTTTATCCAATCTGAAACCCTGTGGTGCTTTATGGGAGCATTTAGGCCATTTACATTGACACTGAATATTGAGAGAGATGATTTTAATGATGCCATGATGCCTGTAAAGTCTTTGTTTCTATAGATTGTGACTTTCTGTTCTGTATCACTCTTGGGGCCTTTTTACTTTTATAGAACCCCCCTTAATATCTCCTGTAGGGCTGGTTTCATGGTTACAAAATTGGTCAATGACTGGCGATTCTGGAAGGTCTTTATCTCTCCATCAATTCCGAATGACAGCATTGTTGGATAAAGGATCCTTGGCTGCATGTTCTTCTCTGAAAGAGCTTTAAAAATGCCCCCCCCCCCCACCCTTTCTCTCATTCCAGCCCTTTCTCTCATTCCAGGTCTGTGTAGACAGGTCTGACGTAATTCTGATACCTTTGCCTTGGTACATGAGAAATTTCTTTGCCCTGGCCGCTTTCAATACCGTATCCTTAGATCTAATATTTGCAAAATGCACTATGACGTGATGTGGCGTAGGTTTGTCACGGTTGAGCTTGGGAGGGGTCCTCTCTGCCCCTTGGACATGAAAGCTTGTTTCCTTTGCTAGATTAGCGAAGTTTTCAGCTACAATTTGTTCAAATATCTCTTCTAGACCTCTGTTTTTCTCTACCCCCTCGGGGATGCCAATGATTCTGACATTGGAATGTTTCATTGAGTCAGTAATCTCCCGTAACCTACATTCTTGAGATTGGATTTTTTTGAGCCAAGTTTCTATTTTAGCTTTCTCTTCTACTAACCCATCCTCCCATTCGCTGATACGTTCTTCTGCCTCATTCACCCTGGCTGTCAGAGCCTCTAGTTTTGACTCCATTTGATTCATAGAATTTTTAATTTCTCCCAGATTCGCTCTCATTTCCGCCCTTAGAGATTCTATATTCTCATTAACATTTTCGTTAATACTTTTTTCAAGTCTACACATCATCTTGACCATTGTTACTCTGAATTCCATTTCTGATAATTTGGTTACATCCATATCCATTAGTTCTGTAGCAGAGGCCACAGACTCATTTTCTTTTCTTTGCTGGGGGGGGATTTTTCCTTCTCGTCATTCTGATGAGGAGAGGTTGCGGGGTTGTCCAGAGCCAAAATTATTGACCAGGACCTAGGCAGTGTGCACTTGTTTTATAGGGACCTTAGGGATGTGGGCTTCTTGATTTGTCAGCCTGCCTTCTGGGGGAGGGGCCTGCCGCGCTGATACTCAGGCAACCCTGTTTGGGTAGAGTTTCCGTGTCCCCTGCGAGGGGGGATGGGGATGGGCACACTGTGAGCCGGTATTTCCAGGCTTTTGTTCTCTGATGGCTTTCCCTGGCGGTTTGTTGTGCCTCTTCTGAGAGTTAGAGCAGCAGTAGCCGAATCTCAGCTTTTGTCTCAGAACAGAGGGATCGCAGACCGTTCTCCATTGATGTTCTGGCCACTTTAATTCTGTTTCTGTTGGTGCTGCTCAACCCTGCAGTGTCCAGGGATGTGCGTCCCACACCCGGCATCCCAGCCCTTACTTCCAGGGCGGCACGTCTCTGTCCTTTGTGTTTCTAACACCGCCAGACGCCAGCCGCTCCCCGTGCGCTCCGGAGCTCCGTCTCAGTGTAGCTCGCAGACTCTCCGAAGCTCCGGCCCTCAGACTGGTCGTGCGCATTCCCCCGCTCACAGTCTCAGTCTGCTGTCTTGCGGGTGCCAGTTCGCGAGTCCACCCTCTCCCCCGTGCAGGTGGCTACCGCTTCCCGGGCTCGAACGCGGCGGCTCCCTCCCCCTTCCATTTATCTTCTGATATCTGTGTGTGGTTTCAGGGTTCCCCGCTTCGTACCTCAGTACTCATCGCTGGAGATGTTCATTTGTAGAGGTCCAGATGTATCTTCTTGCATCTCAGGCTGATTCCGTGGATGTTCAGGATGGTCTGGTACCTATCCAGTTCGACTCAGGGGACCAGCTGAAAAAGGGGTCCCCTACTCCTCTGCCATCTTAACTCCGAAAACCAATCCCTATCTTTATTTGGAACATAGGAACTCTGTATCTGATTTCTCGTTTGACATCATTGTCGTAGGAAAAGATGCTTTATATGATTTCAGTCTTGTTGAATTTATCTAAACTTCTCTTATGGCCTAACATGTGGAGTGTCCTGGAGAATGTTCTATGCACATTTGAGAAGAATGCGTATTTGCTTCTTTTGGATGGAGAGTTCTATTTAAAACTATTAAGTCCATCTGGTCTAATATGTTGTTTGAAGCTGATGCTTCCTTATGATTTTCTGTCTAGATGATTTATCTTTTGATGTAAGTAGGGTATTAAACATCCCCTACTACTATTATATTGCTGTCAATTTCCTCTTTTAGGTCTGCTAATATAATAGCTTTATTATTGTGGTGCTTCTATGCTGGGTGCTTATATATTTTTAAATGTTGTATCTTCCTGCTGCATTATCATTATGGAATGCCCTTCTTTGTCTTTTATGCAGTCTGTGTTTTAAAATCTGTTTTGTCTGATATGAGTATAGCTATACTATTTGCATTTGTGTGGAATATCTTTTTACATCCCTTCATTTTCAGTCAGTGTATGTCTTTACTTTTAAAGTGAGTCTCTTGTGGGATGTAGATGAGTCTTGTTTTTTCGCCCTTTCAGTCACTCTACATCTTTTGATTGGAGCATTTACTCCATTTACATTTAAAGTAATTATTGATTGGTATATAGTTACTGGTATTTTCTTCATTGTTTTCTGGCTGTTTTTGTAGTTCCTCTCTGTTTCTTCTCTCT